>NC_051176.1:230801910-230903215 GCF_013339695.2 Rhipicephalus sanguineus
GTTGCGATTGAGGCCAAAGCCGCCGCGGTGGCTTATAGTGGTCATATGGTCCTTGGTTGCCGAACCGAAAGTCGTGGGTTCGATCCCGGCCGCGGCGGTCGCATTTCGATGGAGACTAAATGCTAGAGGTCCGTGATTGCGATTTCAGATCGCGTTGAAGAACCATATAAGTGGTCGAAACGATCCGGAGCCCTCCACTACGGCGTCTCTCATTGCCCGAGTCACTTTGGAGCGTTACCCCCCACCCCACCCCACCCCTCTCGTAAACAACCATCGAGGCCAAATACGAGGACAAACGGGAAGACGGAGGTAACTTGCCTGTTGAGTAGAAGTGGAGACACGTGGCTATTACAGCAAAGCTGATTTGCTCGAGGTTTGCCATGTGTCGTAGACAAAAAATTATCATCATCATGAACCGGGAGCCGCATCTTCGTCCTCTTCTACTTCTTCTGGTTCGCTCCCAGAACACGTGCGCCGATTTGTCCGGTGTGGGATGCAATAATTCTGATGGGCGAGAGAACGAATGCAGAAAGAGAAAGAAAGAGAGAGAGAAAGAGGAAGAGAGAAGTTCTTGACAAATAAATTTCTTTGCGAGGCGAGTAGCAAAGCCGCAATCCGAAGCCGAGTGACGTAATCACTCGGCTATCCAGGCACGCTAGCACAGCATAGCATAGCCTTGTATAATATAGTATAGCAAGGAATGGGAAAACGAAGTGAGTGTTAGGAGATATGTGAGGGTGAGGAGAAGGGGGAGGGGAGAACGAGTATATATATATAGAGAGAGAAATATAAAGAAAGGGAAGAAAGGGAGAAAAAGACAGAAAGACAAAGAAATAGAGAGAGACAGAGATGGAAATAGAAACATACACAAAATAAAAGATAGAAAAAAAGAGAGCAAACGTATCCATGTATAGTATGGTATAGCAAGGGGTGGGAAAGAGAGGATAGAAGCCGAGCCAAGCCAAGATCAGCTAGGTGCCCACCAACTTTGCTGTGACCCAGCCTGTCGCGACTTAGTGCAAGCTGCGCTATTTTTTTTTTTAACACGAAAGTGTTTTATGCCGGGATCCACCAAGTACATCCGTCACGGATATGACGTTGATAAAATGGACGCCAACGGGTGAGAAAGAAAAAAACCAAGAAAAAGATACCCCGTTGGGAGTCGAACCCACGACGTTGCGGCCGCGACGGCAAGCTCGGGAGATGCTAGACACGGCGCGAACGCGCCTTATATCTTTCACACATTCTCTTTCGCGGCGGGCGGAGCGGGGCGGTGCCGCCGTCTGTGAGATGTGAAAAGAAGTAATGCTTCACGATCGACACTTACTAGCGCCTACTCCGAGATTGCATGCGATATCGGAGGTCATGGTTAAAGCGTCTCGATACCAGCGAGGTAGACTGGCCGCGCTGGCGTCGCCGAGGCACCCATGACGCAGTTACGTTCTTTGCCTTTGACTTCGTGTTAGCGTGCATCGGCTCATCGGAGTAGTGCAGCTTCCACGTGCACCAACGGGATTTCTCCGCCGCCGACTGCTACAATTGCGAGAGCACCGACTAACAAAACTGGTGCAATATGCGTTGCAGAAAGGACGCGATTTCGACGGGCGAATGTCGTGCCTTGGTGGAGCGAGAGCAGCGCCTGCGAGACAGAGGCCAGCGGGACGCACGCGTTTGCGGCTCAGGCTACGAACCTCTACCTCCCGTGTTGCTGAAGCGCAGTGTGTGTTATGTATGCATGAGCACAGGCGTCGGCTACCCATTACTAGAAAGCGCACACCATGCCGTTTCTCTCCTTAATTGACGACGTTTTAAAGAAGTGCATACCGGGTACCAGTGCTGATTATGAACTTGTTGATATCATCCTTACGCGGGATTCACGATTCGCTGTGTCTAAATATATGTTCACACCGTCAGCTGCCACAACGGTTTAATCATGATCATGGGCGTTAGTCGTCGCGATAGAGACATGCTGTCAACATGGGTGCATCCACGTCAAACGGTGCTATAGCTGCCAAACAGGAATATACATTGTACAAGCTCTCAGTATCACTACACAATAAGCACTACTTCTGTGAAGACACGTTTCACTTTCGTGTTATACCGATTCCTATGACGGAGGGATCAGCCATGTTTTTTTTTTTTCACCAGCGGGTTGCATAAAATTGTGCCACTTTTTGCGAGAACCATGCTTTTACCGAACCTTATTCAGTCTTGTGAACTTTAAATTTCTACTTCCAAGAGAATCGAACATTCTCTCGCTATATTATTAGCTACATTTTCCAAATAAAGATAGCGACCATGATGCTTCCCAGTGGCAGGCGTTTCATGAAACATCTCTCTTGACTGGTCTTTTTTTTTTTTTTCACTGCGTCTTTCACATTTTACACTAGATATTCAGACAGATCTCTAAAGGCAATAGCTCTCGCTTTGCAAAAGTTACCCCTGAATGCTACAAGAGTGGTTATGGTCACACATTAACTGTCCATATGCAGCATATATACTGAACGTGTCTACAAATTCGCCCGCTTTAAACGCATTTTATTCATTAGCTGGTCCTCCATTACGTTTCGTTCATTTAGTGCGGGTAACAAAAGATGGAGAGTTATAAGCATTGTAAAACATTGCACGCCATATGGGAGACATTTCAACAAGCCTTGGAGACATAGGAGGGATTTGAGGGGAAAAATAACAAGGACATACGATTAGGGTACGTCTGTAGGTACGTTTATAGATGTATCTACAAACGTTGCTTTATAGCAGTGACCTGCTCATTCAGGTAATCTGAGATCGTGTTAAAACGTAATGGTTATTCCTCTTTTTCTCACACGTCCACGTTTGTTCGCAAGCCCAGCGTGTTCCGCGCGCGACTCGAACCCGAGCTGCTGTTTATGTTCATGTCGATTCCTTCAAACGCGACTGCGCATGAACTGCTTGCATGGCGTGTACCTTCATCTTTATTCACCTGATTTGAACCTGCTATCAGCATCACGTCTGAATGCACGTGTGTTTCACTGTGCCGTAGCAGGTCGTTCGTCAGTGGTGTTTTACCGTCATGGCCACGGCACCAGCCACGTCCCCGTCGCGCGCCTCGTTAGCACCGACTGGGGATCCCTCGGGGCTCGCACCACCAAAGGCGGTAAGGAATACACAGGGGCCGGACATTGCGATTCGGCACCCGGTTAGAGTCGAGACTCGTAATCGCACGCACTGCTAGACCTTAATGCACGGGGGCCCCAATCTATTTATTTAAATTTATAAGTGTCCCGTTGTTTGGCGTTTATATGCGCATGCCGTTGCCTATGTGCTCTCAATGCATGGTTTAAGGTATCAGAACAACGTATACAGCGAATGTTTTCGAGATACGTCTACAGGTTTGGGCGGGTTTTGGTGGCGAACAAGCCGCAGCCCGAAGATGTAGGCAGCCTGACGGCGCTGCGTCATACCGAATTTTTGTTTCCCTACAAGCCTAGAAGTATCCATAGCTCCTGCTATCAAGCCGCTTCGATAAAATAGTAATAAGCTTATTGAGTCGCACTGTCCGTCGTGTACTACGTTTATCTATATTGTTGACGCTCAAAATAGTGCTACATTTATGTCATAAGTTGAAAATGGTTCTACATTTATGTCATAAGTTGAAAATAGTGCTACATTTATGTCATAAGCAGTTGAAAGATGCAATTGATGCGACACCATGCAATACTGGCTTTACGCTCGATTAGTCGGGGCCGGTAGCATCACCGGAGAAGTTTCGTCACGTTGAATAGGTGTGGTTATACGCTATTTACGGCGCATTTTGACGCCGCACACGCGCACATACATATACAGAGGCAAAAATACGATGCGTTCTTTACGTTCTTTACACCGCGACCATGCATGTGGCTCCTCTTAGACCTATACATATATCGACCACAACACGTGATGAGGCTACGACAAGACGCGTATAATTATTTTTCTCACTCCGTGCCTTTGTTTGCTTGATCGTCTCGCTTGTCTTATACTTCTTCAGGCAGACACCGCGGGAACAGATGCCCAGGAAGGCGGCGCGACCGACGTCAACGAGGTCCCGCAGCACATTGAAGTCAGTATACGCTACATCATGACAGCCCAAGGCATGCTTACGTGCTTCGAGACAGTAAGTGCAGTTTCGTGGCAGTGGACTGCTCGATGAGTGCGGTGCTATCTGAGTCGCCGGCGAACAAGGATTTTCGAAAGAAATGCGGCTCATAAGTACCAGCGGCACTCAATCGTTATTACTAATGAGGGGCCGAATAAAAAAAAACTTGGAGGACGCTTGAGCTTTGTCTTCAAGAGGCGAGCCCCCGTCGCATCGCCTTCTCAGGGCTAGTTCACACAGCCGTCAAACGCTCCGTCACGTCAACGTCACGGCGCCGATTTCCGTCAGGGGAGAGGGTTGCCGAGACGTTTTCTCCGGAAAAACGGTTGACGGCGTCCCACTACGCGTCCGTGAGGCAATACGCGCACCTACGGAGCTGCACACTCGGTTGATGCTGCTGCTGCTGCTGATGATTAATTATCTGCGTGCTTTGCAATTGGTGGGCCCTTAAACCACCCACTCGCTGCGCAACTCGAATGGTGTGACGCTTGGTGCGATTCTACGCTTCTGTCATCTAATATTACAGACGACTCCTCGCACTAAATGACGCCCGTATAGCTTTTCTTTTTTTTTTTTATTTTCGACGCTGTTTAAAGCACTGGTGTGGGTTTGTGGTAGAAAACCTGTTTGCCCCGCAGAAGGCCCAGGTTAGATTCCGGCTCGGACCCATATGGTTTGTATTAATTGCATCCATCGCGATTTTTCCCTTTCATAAACCAGTAAATGGGCCCGTAAGGCACGGAACTAGCCGTTCATGTTGACCAATGCGAGATTGGCTTCAGCAGCGAGGGCAGTAACGAACAGTATTGGGGAATAGCGAACTAAACGCTCCATATACTGCGTGAGGTTCGGTTGATGCCCTGTTTGTATGGAGGGGAGCGTTTCCTAAACGCGATCTCTGCTTTATCGGCTTCTGCAGTGCGTGTAAACCTGTGTGTCGTCGTTGTTATATTATTATTATTATTATTATTATTATTATTATTATTATTATTATTATTATTATTATTATTATTATTATTATTAGAGAACAACACGACAAATCCTGCCTCAACCAGTGCGTCCACTGAATCAACATGAACTGTTGGCCGAACGAAGACGTTAAACGTTTCTTTTATTTTTTTTCGTGTAAGCTTCCCTTATAACCATCTCTGCACAAATCACGTAACACCAAAAAAAAAAAGGCGGTACTCGGAATTACAACAGCTCGTCCGCTATATGGGTTCGTAAAAGCAAGTACCGATCAGTAATTACAACACATATACGTGGTTAGCGATCGAAGGCAACTGGCCATTGTGCTTTCACGTACGAAGAGCTTTCTGAATTCGCGACCGCCAAGGCCTCACATTCACAAGTATTCTACACAGTGCGTCGTTTCATCAGAGCAGGTACTCACCAATTGTGATAGAGATCGTCGATACCTGAGGCACCCAGCCAATGAAGAATATTTACCCCCCCCCCCCCCCAAAAAAAAAAAAAAAAAACCTCTTTGAATTGGGCTCGAGACAGTCACCAAGTGGTTTATTACACAAACTTAAAATTTGAAAAGCTTACGACCTGTTCGTCGTTGATCGGCTGCCGACGTTAATCATGACTGAGCGAGGCTTGTCGAATCGCTTTTCTGTAATTGTTTTGTGAGTACGCACGGCGTCGCACGCATAGCCCAAATTTGCGCAGCTTCTCCAGAAAGATTGATTTCCGTTAACCCGCTGCATTTCTTACTAATTCGTTTTATTTTGGTAATCTCGACTTAACCAGTACATCGGTGTACGGTAAATCGAGGAAGTCCAGAAAAAAAAAAACGCAGTCGCTCACAGACGAGATCCCCGCCTTCCCTTTAAAAAATATAAATAAGTATGACAATACCACTTGTGAAATTCGCAGGAAACAGTGACTCTCCAAAAAAATAGCTGCACAATGCATGACACCAAAACAGTAAAATAATACACGAAAAGCCTTGATGAACTCGCCATGGTGTGGCCCATATAAGAGAACTCATGTAAATAGAGGTCGCTAAAGTAGTGAAAGCTGGGTGAGTTGGTATCATTGCATTTATCTGTTTACCGCTAGAATATCTCAATATGATAACATATCATAAGTGACACGACATATATTTCATAACGTTTGTACCGCATTTACTCGTATAAAGCCAACACTGGTTTGCAGACTGTCGGCTAGTTATGTGTAGCAGTTTCTATTGTTGGTGAACTGTTCACTAGGATTGGCTAATGTTGGCTAAGTGCTGGCTATTCGCAAGTATGGAAAGCTCTGCACATGATATTGTATGAGTAGAAATGAGACGTCTAGCGTCCCATTCAAGTCCCACATGCGGTGATCCTGGTTCCTGGGACATCCTACGGATGAAGTATTTCGTCTCACTTGGGAGGTTCTTTTTTTTTTTGCATTAGTCACTGAGATCCTTAGGACATCCACGGAATCCCATAGAAAACACCCTTAGAACATCCCTTGCCACGGATGCATGTGTGGTGTTGGGGTGACACACTGATTTATCACTGTATATCTATAAGCACGCAATTTTAAAGACGTACATTATAACCGGAACAGACTGTTCATGTACTGAATATTGTCACATATGCATACATACAAGAGTGTGAGGCCAATCATTGTTAGTAGGAAGCTGCTGGAAACTCCAGAGGTTCCTTACATAACGTGATGAAAAGTTTACATCACCATAAGTTTAGAAGAAAATGTGGACGAATTACGGTACTATGCTCTGTACTATAGGTGAGCAGTAAGCCGTCACTTAGCTCTTGAGGCTTCATAGAACCCGTTAGTGCTGAGCACGTTGTACAGATATATGTGTGCACCTAGTTAAAAGCGAGCTTCCGAGTTAAACTTTTCTCAAGCAACAGTGTCGATGGTGTGCGAGTCATTTCCAGCGAACCGCCAGTGAGGTCATGCGCCTGCACGTGACAGGGCCACCTGTTCCATCATAGCGCAGCAAGTTGCACCCCATCAAAACTGTTGTTTGAGGAAATGCTGAAATGCCAGAGCAGGCCGCGCAGGCGGACACGATTTGTAAGAACCCATTGGGACAGCCTTCGGGTAGCGTTCGCCTACTCACGTCATGAAAATTACGGGGGATGCTTCTAACTTTTTAAGAATATCAAGGCGAAAGCATAGTTGGACCTTCTGTGGATCTCCTGTTGAACTTTCTGCTGATCTGCACGCCTGCGTCGCATTAGGGCCGAACGTTGCTCTCGTCGGGCCGCTGCCACAGCTTCATCCATGTCCGCTTCATCCTAACAGCGGTTACGACGAGCCGCATTTCGAGCAGCTATGGCCTTTTCCGCCGTGGCGTAATCACTCGGAGTTCTCCAAACACGTCTAAAGCCTATATTTGTGCTTCTTTAAGCCGGCACGGAAGAGAAACTGTTGTTACTGAAGTAGACGCTCTGCCCACGTTGCAGCTTGTCTCGCACATCTTCTCCGTCCGCGTCGAGGCCTGGTCACGTGATGTTTACGCTTTTTAAGCGAACCTTTTATATCTCGCAGATTTCGGCGTCGTACAGAAATGCGGCCCTCGAAGGTGCACCGGATGCGTATTCGTGTGCGCCGTTTCCCAATAACTGACGCTCGTGGGCGATCAGCCGTTTCTGATATGGCAATCTGATCTCTTATCGATGTGACTTGTCGTTTCACGTTGCCACATGAAGGCATGACCGTCGTTCTTGTCTGTAGCAACTGAAGTTTACACAAAGACGTCGATCCACCTAGCGTAACGCTCGTCTCAAAGCTAACAATTTGCGATGTATACGTGAAGCACAAGACGTCGATCCACCTCTCAACGCATGGGCTCAAAGCAAAAACACAAAAAAATGTGGTATAAGCCGCTACCTGCTTCCTGCTTCGCATGACATCGACTCCCACAATGCGTAAGATCTGCTTTTTTTTTTATCGAACTTCTTGCCTTTCTTCTTTTTTTTTTCACAGTGTAAATGACAGCCTATCAGTTCAGCGCTTATGTAGTGTCTTCTGTGTCGTTATTGATGTGTGCTGCCATATATTCTGTCACTTACGAATTAGCTTTGTGAATTTGACGTGCCTGACACCCATCGCTATAGCTGTTTATATAGACTATTCCATTCAGATATTGTTCGGGGAATAGCTGAACCACAAGTAATAAAGTTTACAAAAGTGTTGGGCGAATTGATATGAATTGATATTGTACACTGAGTTGCGAGTCAGCGCTTGTCTGTTTCCTTTGCCTTTTGTGCTCGCTTCCTTTTCTTTTCTTTTTTTTCTCTTTCTTTTTAGACAGCCGTAAGCAATAGTATCCGTTCGTAGCCACACACAGTGCCCGGCGGCAGTATACATAGGAGTGGGCGCGTTGCTAGGGCGCAAATCATGTCTTGGCTATATTATTTCTCCGTTGTGTTACTTATATATACCTCTGTACGCACGATTCACTTGTCACGCATATCTGAGCTCAACAAATTCGCTATGTAACGATTCTCTAAAACGATTCGCAGTTAGGTGCAGCAACCATCATGGTGATGTACCTGATAATGGCGCCCACCATCACGTATCAGTGGTACGCGCGCGTGGCGTTCCTGCTCGCCTTCACCTACAGCCTCAACAATGTACTCATCATCATCTCTGGTGTGGCATCGCCCTTCACACAGCTATATCTTCCGGAAACGCTTTTCGTGAGTGTTGTCTGCAGTCGCACGCTATCATAGCAAATCCATGCTATTCCGGCACGCGGACTCCCGTAAAGCCTAGATTTCTTTTCTCTCTTTTTTTTTCTTTTTTAAGTTGACAGTGTTTATCAAATGTCAAAGCTTTCAAATTAATCTTCGCATTTTATAATCTCTAACACGGCTTAACAAATAGGTGATGTCTAGATACGTCCTCGAACGACCTCTTCCAGTATCCACAGAACGCCGTAAGCTATAGAGTTGTTGTGATCAACCCTGATGCTGCGTGCATTATTATTAGCGGGGCGACTGGCCAATGGCAAAGAGCACTTACAAAGAGCTTTATAAATTCGGGCCCAGACATTGGAGGCTATGCTTTTGCGAACTGTGCGCGTCAGAGGCGATGGGGGTGCCAAGTCTGCCCCACAACTTTGCTCAGTTTGACCTGTTCCGTCATTGTTTAATGTTTAGCATTATGACCATGCAGGTTTTTGACTATAATGGCGGCCGAGCATAGGCGTGCGCACGAGGGGGGAGGGGGGGTCGCAAAGTGTGCCCCCATACTCGTTTATGGCCACGCAGATTTTTGACGATAATGGCAGCCGAAGGCCCCTGATGCTGCATTCCATGAACAGTTTACTTCCCACATTTACTTCAGGAAAGCCGGGGTCCAAAGGCAGGCCATCGTGAGAAGCACGTCATCGCCTCATTTTCATTTTTTTTTTTATCCACGGTGAAGCATGTTGTCCCTTGGATAGGGAGGGGGCGCAGCGATGAAACTTTGCCTCTGTATCTCACAGTCTCATGTGGTCATAATGTCTATCTTATGAGATTGTACGTGTTGTTTATGGAATTACTGGCATGAAGGTCGTTACATGTAGGTTTTCTACAAAACACTACGAGCGCTGAACTTTCGAGGCCGTGATCGGGTGACCATAATTTACTTTTGTCATACAAGTAAGCACTCTATAGGTAATCTGCAAATCGTGGAGCAGAACAAAAAGCACCGGAATACGAGCAAGCTTTAAGGTCACAAATTGTGAAAACTCATTTATGTTTCGGCGATTGTGATGAGTGCACCTCCGGCTATAGGAGCGCGAAGATCGACAGGCGAAATAAGAGAAGTTACATTTCTAATTTTTTATGTCGATCATTGCTCTGCTAACCAAAAATGCAGCGTTCTCAGCATACCCGTTTATTCACTTGCATATAATGAGTGAACTTTATGCGTTATGTGATGACTATGTAGAGCACGCGTGACCTATTTCCTATATAGCTATAGTATACTGCCACTGATTCAAGCTGCGGCAAGCCTAGCCATATAATTTCGCTAAGGGTGTACGAATAGTGAAATTTCATCTCGAATCGAATAGCGCCGAATAGTGGCCAAATATATCGAATATCGAATACAAAAGAATTTATTGAAAATTGAAAGAAAGAACAAGAAGATGAAATCTGTTTATGTCCTCGAGCACATAACGTGGTGAGCGACTGCTACCGAAAGAGTACAAATTGTCATGCAGAAACACAAGCTGTTCCACATGACCTGGCTTCACTACGATGGAGGCGAAAATGCTTGAGGCCCGTGTACTTAGATTAGGTGCACGTTAAAGAACCCCAGGTGGTCGAAATTTCCGGAGCCCTCCACTACAGCGTCCCTCATAATCATATCATGCTTTTGGGACGTGAAACCTCAACAATTATTATTATTATTACCTGGCTTTAGGCTTTCTCAGTGTGATGTACGATGTTTGCGGCATACGCGACCGAAATACACAAGTCCGTTCATTTATTTCGGAAACAAAGTTGTGAAGGGCTAGACAGTTTTCTCATGTAATTTTTTCACGTGCGGAAATGACATAATCTGCACTAAAAGAAACATGCGCTCGCTCTTGAACCAGGATATCGGTGAAAGTTTTAACTTTTACCGAAAGGCCTACTGCAACGATGTTAGCGTTAGTTTTAGCCATCCCACCCTATATAACCAAGTTGCAGCATTGGTCTTTGTCGCGTTTTAGATAGTCGTCCTGTCGAATTATTCGAAACTTCGAATACTAGCTACTCGAAGTCGAATCGAATTATTTGATTAGGTAATATGTGATTCGAATTAGCAACTCGAATATTCGCACACCCCTAAATTTCGCTGTTTCCTCTCTTCTATCCACGTGACTTTAATATATATACGTTTGTGCTAGCGCAAACACCTTTGGCAAAGTTAACGTCGTGTCCCTGCATTCAAGTAGGCCTCACAATGTGACCGTGCTGATCCACTATCTGCAGATGAGACAGGACAAGATGCTGAGAAATCAAGAGCGAACCACCTTGCCCCACCAGCACACCCATTACGATATATGCTTTGCTTCGCAGTACTCGCTGTACCACTGCATGGCCGGCCTTCTGTACGTGGTCGGAGGCGCCATACTCCATAATGTGCACAAGCACGACGGCCTAGCTCTCAGGTTCCCTGCCGGGGTAAGCGATCGAGCTCACAGCTGTACGAGATTTCGATGTCAGCGAGCAGGAAAAGCTCTCGCACACGGTCTACGTCACTCAGGGCCGGTATAATGTAAGGATTCCTTTATCTTGATCCTTTATCGTATAGGGCCTCAGTGGAAATGGGCGGGTCGGGAAGAGGGGGGATGGTGGGCACTGCGTTGAGCCCCCCCCCCCCCCCTTAATAACTCTGCGCACGCCTATGATGGGAACAGGATTGTTACATTATGCCGACTCATATGCACACAATCAAGGCCGTCTTAGATAAAAGGAGGCCTGTGTATGCACGCCTTCTGTGACGTCATCTATAAATACCAAGGCTGTCATTGCACAGTAATCATTGGAATAAGACTGATTGCGTTATATATGCAATGCCTTACGTGCGTTTTATTGAAATGGGTGGTCCTGAATTACCGCATAACGTGGCTGAAAATGTGCTTGTCTTTTGCTATATAGGAGATATAGTCGCGTGGCCGGCCGTCCTATCTATTACATTATATTCAATGCTTTATTAAATTTATGTGAAAGAAAGGAGCAGTCACAATAGCTACCACATCGTTCGAGCGACTTGACTAGGTGGCCTGCTCCACCAAATGACAGCAACGGACAGTTCGCATAACAAAAACAGAGCACATAACGACCGTTGAAGTTTGTTGAACACAGGACTGGAAAGTAACCTTTAGGTTTAGCAAAATTTTTAGACGAGATGAAGCAAATTCTATCGAACTAACGCAACGATACGTGGTAATATATGAAGCAGAGTTCGACATTTAGGTGGATGAGTGAAAGATAAATCGAAAGTTCGGTAAAATCAAAGAAAATTAAAGATTTGTTGCAAGAACATGTCATGAACTTCTTGCGATGATATGTTTGTAAGTTCGTAATTTTTTATGCAAGTGAATGAACGTGCAAGTGACTGCAAGTGATTGAATAATTTGTTTTGCATAGTTTTTAAGACAACGTATTACTGAATTACTATTATCAGAAGCGGTTAAGGTTCCTTTAAGATTGGCAAGGTTTCGCGGAGCAGTGTCTTTCTTTCTTTTTTTATACATTACTCATACTAGTGAAAAAGCTTAAGTTCATAAAGTGAAGGAAGTTTAGGTACGTGTAATTTCATGAATAATCCAGCTGTGTGAGACCAATAGGGCACCTTGCACACTAGTGGAATCATTCGCTTTTGTAATATTGCTCGGCGCTGGCGCAGCCAGGGAGGGGGGGGGGGGGTGATTGAGCCCCTTCCCGAAAATTTTCACAAGCGTACATGTGCATATATACACGCACACATACAAATGCAAGCACGTACATGAAGTATGGTTGACCCCCCACACACACACACCGAACAAAAACGGTACAACATGCGAATCACTTTATGCACGACTAAAGTCGTGTGAACAAATACAACCATGTTTCCAACAGCTTTCAACAGTCGGAGATTCGCCAGGACCGATATAACCTACGAATTCCTTTCGCTCGATTCAGTGGCCGGTGTCACAAAATTTTTGGTTCGTAAGACCGATACTAGCCATTGATTAGCCGGATTAATGATATACGCGACATTATTATTGGATAAGCAAGTCTTACGAATAGTTAAAGTGAAATTTTTTTGTGTGATCACGGGGGGTATATTTCATATCAGCCGCTAATGGACAGCCGTGATTCCGGCGATGACGTAGGCTGAGTGTCGTTCGAACCACTTGCTAAGTGCGAAAAGAATTGGGGTTATTATCTTATTATCCACGACAGGTTATTATATCGTTACGTAAACACGACCAATTCCTTGGCTCTACCGCGTGGAAAGGAGAAGGTCTTTGCTGACAGAGGTTCTCGCATCCTGGCAGCATGACATTAGGACAGTTCAATTTCTTCAAAAGTCTCCAGTAACGAGCCGATATCAAAACATATTTCGGCAAGACTCTTCACAAAATACTTTGTGAATTCGAGCTCTAAAGTCCTGAAAGTGCTTTCTCTGTACACTGTAAAATTAAATGTTGGCCTTTCTCTTTTGTTCTTTTTTTTTTCAGGTTGTTCTGACTGGCGTTGGAGTGATTCATTGCTTCCACAGTCTTGTCAACTTCATCAAATGAACGCGATATCATGAATTTAAGTTTATTAGCGCATCGCTTGCTTTTATGAAACGCAGTCAGCTACTGCGGACTCTTCTAATATATAGCACATAGACGCCCTCTCTTTCGTGAAAATAATATCCGACAAAATGAATAAAATGTGCATCTTCAACGAATTTTTTTTTTACTTGTCTTCGAATCTTCTACTTGTCTTTTGACTGGTTTTGCGATGGCGCACGAAAACGTAAATATACAGTGGTGACACTTAACGAGTAAAAAAAAAAAAAACATATGTCGACATATGCTACGCGTCATTCACACCGCCGGGCACGTGCCTCTCCGAAACACGGGCGCGAGCAATTCAATGCGACCGATTCCGGCGCTCAAGAAATGCAAAAAAAAAATTAAAATGATAGGAATACACTTGTTACATTATCTCATCTCAATCGTAGTCTTGTTTTGGTCCTGATTTAGTTATCCCAGAGGCGTAACCATTGGGGAGGGAAGGATTCAGGGGGTTGGGTGTGGGTCTTGGTCACGTGGTCGCCGGACGGACCCATAGGCGGAGAGTACAGGGGGGCTGGGGGGCCTGCCCCCCCCCCCCCCCCCCCGAACTGCCTCATGGGGGGGCAGAGCCCCCCCTGGCGCCGGCCCAGGGTATTTTTTAAGAGCTTGGCTTAGGTCCCCGGGTCCTCCTGTCTGGCAGCTATTTCACAGGAGGCTGTTTATGCCCGCTTCTTTTTCATTTCAGCCATTTAAAGTGAGGCACATGGGCCGGTGACAAGTCAAACATTCAACGGAAAAATGCCCCTCAAACGGATTTTTGCGTGCAGAATATGTTGTGCTGATGAACAACGGAAGCGACGACTTAAGCATGAGAAATTTAAAAAATTCACAGGCGATTACGATACTGCCTAATTCGCTGAGCGCAGCCTCGTGTTCGGGCAACACCAGCTGTGTTTTGACTATCCGCAGTTGTAGCAATGTAACATTCGTTACATATTGCCACAGAAACTGCCAGCGCTCGAGTGCTACGCACACTATATACTCTGTGCATTGCAGCTGTCGCGAACCAAGAGAAACGCCCACAGCCCCGTTACGACAAGCGAAGCCAGCCGCAGTGCACGTGCCAGCCCTGCATGCGCACGAGCGACAGAGGAAGAAAGCGAGGTTAGAGGCCAGTATCTCGTGATATCGACAGGCTCCGCGTTCGCTCTCTTTCGTCCTCGTTCGCGCTATCGGTTACGCCGCCGACGCCAACGGCGATGCCGCTCAACGCAGGAACGAACGCCTAAGAGCTGCGCTCTAATTGTCTTGAACCCCGTAGTGAATGGTTTTTGAGAACACAAAAATGATACTGAGAATACAAAGCAATCCCGACACAGTCAGTCAGTCAACGCTTTCGCACAAACTTACTCGCCAATAAAAAAACGGGTAATTTCTTGGTTGCCTACATATTGGTACCCTTCGACATGCCTGCTTATAAAAGTGCCGAGAAAAAGCTTGTACGCAGATTTGATTTATCAGTAAAGGGTTTTACTAAAAGTTCGGCCACCAATGAGCAACTCGATTACTCGTCCAGATTCATAACCGCAGCTTCGCACATGGTGTAGTGGTAGCAAATGGTATTTGCTACCATCTCAGAATTACTTTCGGCCACCTTGAATTGAACTCACTGGCATATAATTAAAGCTTCCCTTGATAGCGTTAGCCTACTCTCTCCTGTGTGGCGCATGTTCTAACAAAGTAAAGCCTAAGCCCACGCATTGCGTGAATCGATCTACGCGACGCAGTCAACAAGTCAACGAAAAAGGTCGCCTACGCGACCTTTTTCGCTTCGAGCCAAGAGTTACGAGGTGGATCGATGTCTTTGTGTAAACTGAAAAATAAATCTAGGGTCTTCCACTTACATCTTCATTATGATATCGCAGGCACCTAAGAGACTAAAGTTACATTAAATTCTTTAATTTGGAAGTTGGACTCCTCTCTCACTCTCTCTCTCTGTCTGTCTCTCTCTCTCTCTCTATATATATATATATATATATATATATATATATATATATATATATATATATATATAATGAGAGTGAGAGAGAAATGTGGAAGAGTAAGTCGGGCCCCCGCCCCCTCCGGTAAAATGAAAACTCTCCGGCTATGGACGGACCAGCACCAGATCGACGAACTTTCCGCTTCATGGGGCATACAACGGTGGTGGTGGTAACAACTTTATTAAAATTCCGCTCAGGTAATGCCTGGCAGGCCCGAGAATGGCCGCTCACGAGGAGCGACCCTTTCGACCCAGGTGACGAGCGCTTGCTGTATTCTCCCATCGCGGCCGCTCTGAGGAGCCTTTCCCACGTCTGTTTTGCGGGAGCTGGCAGGAGGGGCAAACCCTAGCCAATGTTTGATTTGTGCAGTTTTGACATACTGAGCTCTACTGCCCGTTGGTAATTATGGCCAGCCTATGTGGGCGAGGGAACGAATCAGTTTGGATTTGACGAAAGATCGACGCTTGCGCTCTCGTGAGGCTTGCGTGCGCAGGCGGATAAATTCGCCTTTTGTACCTGTAGTAGTGTGCGACTTCGTGGTATATCGTCGGTGCCTCATCCACGGGACCCGAGTCTGAGGGGCAACCTACCGGTTGATCAGACCTCGGGCTACCCAGTGCGCCTCGTCCCTTAATTCCCAGAATGGCCGGGGACCCATACCCTAGGTCAACACTTGTGAAGTCACGCGTAAGACTCGCGGGGCACAATGACGCTTATGCTACCTCGAGAAAAGTTAGCGATGACACTTTTGGAGTCCCACATAGGGCGACTTGTACGGGGGGATCGTGATGGCCAGTGCAATAATTGCAGAATATAATGCTTTATTCGCATAAATAACACAGGGTGAGGCGCTAGCCTTTTTGTCTCGTGCAGTTTTTTTAGATGCGAAGCAGCTCTTTGACTCACGTGTGTAACGCCGTACGTTATGTGCGTCCGTACGAATGCGCCGCAACGCGTTCCCCTCGCCGTAGGTGTTGGAGCGTTGCCAAGTAGGTCACGCCACAGCTGGGCGTTGACGACACGCTCCCCTCGCACGCTTCCCTCGCAGGTGCGCGCTGACGTCACTCTCTCTCTCACCCGCAACATGCTCGCCGCAGCGCCCGCAGCTTCCGGCTGCTCCGCCCGCTCGCAACACCCCTGAACGTGTCACTTCTCTCTCGCTTCGCCCTCTCCACCGCCCGCAACGCTCGACCGCACGTCGAGTGGAAACACTCTTTCGGCTCGTTTATTTGCGATGGAGAGGACGCCGGAAGACGCGGTAGCGTCACCCTCGACCGACACTACACCGAGTTTCGCTTCAAACCGTTCTTCCAGCACCCGCGTCGACGCCCGTTTCAACCGGGTCAACGCCGTGCGCACCGCTGCTGCTTCGCGTCCCATCAGGGTTCCCTTGGGAGATGGTCCAAGTTTATTTTTTCAGCTTTTCTTTTTTTTTTCGTGGTTTTGTGAAGAAAGGCGATTGCGCATGCGCGGCTCTGGTGTCTTTGTCTAACATCACATATCTATCTCGATCGCGTGCATTTCCTTACGATATAGCCGCGCGCTCGGCACTTCCGAGTCACACACAACGTGCGTGCTGGTGCGAGGACATACCGTGGCGCGGCCATGCGGAGGCGTCCGTGTGACGTGCAAGGTTGGATTGCTGCGTCAGCCCTCTCCCGCTCAGCCCGCAACCGCTTTCGCGTCTTCTTTTTTATTATTATTGCTGTACTTCACTTTGAGGAAGTTAGTAAAATACTGCTGTGGCTTCGTCAGTGACATTACGAAATGCGAAAGAACTGCTCCGAAAAAAAAAAAAGATATTACGTTCCTCAAACTGACTGACGTCATGCACCTTGACTGCCGGCGTCGTCTGCTACGGCCGTCGATATGGAAGCCGCGGGGGCCGAGCGCGCTGCTTTTGTAAAAGGTGAAGAAGCATTTTGTGTCTAAACTAAGCATCTAATGGGTTTTAGCGTGTGCTTGTGGCAAAGAAACATATTTTCGCTGCAAGAAATGCCTGAAACGTGAACACCGTGTAACTTCATTAATTGTGGGTTCGCATCTAAAACCGGGTCGCGGTTGACAGGAGAAAGAAATGGCATGGGCAAATTTGCATTCCTGTTTAGTACACATAGTCCCATAGTATAAAGAACAACGCAAGCGGTTTGTCCGCTTTGTGGGAAACAACCCAACATGCTTACTGCTGCATGCAGCCGCAACCTTTCTCAAATTATTGGAGGCAAACGCACAAGAGCTATATGCACGCGCGTGCCTCATACAGGGTTGTAGCTAGATAACATTTTACATAAGCACATGTTTGTCTGCGGCACGATTTTATATTTATCTGTTGCTCGTGATTGCGCGAATTTTCTGCGGTTTTCACACGGTGCATTTTTTATCGCTATCGAGCCACATCGGGACACAACCTTTCTACGATTTACTCTGTTCTGCAGTTGGCACAGAGGGGCCAATCGCGATCGAAAAATACGGTCCCGATAGGGCTCAACTGCGAAGGTAAATGCACCGTGTACCACCGGGCCGCATTACTTTGCGCATTTGAATGCACTAGCATGCTGCAAGGGGTGGCTTACTAAGGTCTACATGTCAACTTTATGCTTATGAAGCGCGAAAAACACGGGATGAAGCAGATACACACAGGACAAGCATTTGTCCTGTGTGTGTCTCTGCTTCGTCCCCGCTTTCTTTTTTTTTTTTGCGCTTCATAAGCATGAACCGATTCCAACTAAATAAGTTAGCTGTGTTCGCAACTTTATGTTTCAGTAAAAGTACCAGTGTCCAGCATTCACAACTTCATTGATAAGCAGTATGACACTACGCGGCTGCTGTTACAAGCTGAATCACTGCTTGGGGCCCGAGTACTTGAATTTAAGCTTGAGGGCCGTACGGGCCTCAAGCTTAATTTCGACCCCATGGAGGTGTTCGAAATTTCTGGAGCTCTCCACTACGGCGCCCCTCATAATCATATCGCGGTTTTGGGACGTGCAACCCCAACAATTATAAAACGTGAAACAATTATAAACGTGGCCATGAATTGTCGCCTGTAGCGCAACATAAAAAAGAAGTCACACTGGATGGTCTCATTCTACAGACATCCTCACGGAACTCCACGAGCTGGAAATAATAATAAAGGAATGCCAGGTGACGGTGGTATCTCGTTCTTACAAAGTAGGGTAGCAGTGAGACTCGCACTGTGGCATGGAGCAGTGTAAAGTACCATGCCGCCGATAACTTTGACTGCACTTTCTCACATTGTGTAGTCTCTATAGGTGTCCGCAAACATGAAGCGGGAGCAAAACAACGCTGTACAAAGCGGAAAACGCCAGAAATCGCGGTTAAAAGCAACGCCTTCAGCCGTCCGCTTCCCTTCGCCGGAGCAACGTGAGATCACGTGATCCAACCATGCACGTCACAGCGATCGCAGCGCCCGCGTCTCCAGTGGTGGGCCTCGCGCCCATATTCGACATAGGAAAGTTGCAGCCAAGTTTTCAAGGAAACGCAAGCAAGCCAGATGACCATTAACGCAGCCGCAGGAAGGGTCGGGCTCCAAACCCGCGACCCCTCCTCTGGCGCCCGAAATATTTGTTTATATATATATATATATATATATATATATATATATATATATATATATATATATATATATATATATATATATATATATATATTGTGAGGCAACATTCAGAACCCGCAAGGCACTTCTTTATTGTTTCGAGTATGAGCCTCCCAGCCCAATAACCCAAGCGGTGATGAAGAGTATGTACATATGAGAAGCTCACACTAGACAGTGCCGGGGCCCCAAAGCGGCTTGCGTACGTAAGCCCTTGCGTTCTTTTGTATTCTCCGTGCATGCGGCTGCGAGTACAAAGGAACGCAAGAGCGTGCGTACGCAGGCGGCTTGGGGTCCCCGCCCCAGCCGCGATTTAGGCGGGAAATGTACGCCGAACGAATGGCTTGAGACGCGAAACGTGAGCTATCTCAGAAGCACGGTAACGACGGTCCCAAGAAACCTCGACGGGGGTGACAAGATAGTTCATTGGGAGTGTTTGTTCACGAACAATGTAAGGTCCAAGGAAGTGCGATTGAAACTTCTCACACAATCCGGGAGTACGAACAGACGTCCAAATACGTATAGTCCTTATATAATAATATCTGGGGTTTAACGTCCCTAAACCACGATTTGATTATGAGAGACGCCGTAGTGGAGGTTCGACCACCTGGGGTTTTTTAACGTGCAGTCGTATAGTCCTATCATCTCCAGGATGCAAGGTGACGTCGCGACGAAAGTTGTCATAACGCATGCTTGCCGTCTTGTAGACTGGCCTCTGTGTTGAGGTGAGTACGTTGTCGACATTCATCAAGCCTAGAGGCGAAATGCTCTGGTGTTGTTGTAGAGGTCTTCGTTGAAAAAAGAGGCGTCCATGGCGAATGTCGGCACACGACCGTAGACGAGGTAGAAACGTGAATATCCGGTAGTTCGTTGGACAGCGATGTTGTGCGCAAACGTCACGAACGGTAAGATTGTGTCATAGTCATCGTGGTTTGGTCCGATGTACACCGATATCATGTCGGTTAGTTCATATATGTCAAGTTCTGAATTTTGGGGGCAGCGTGTACGGGAAAGGTGTCTGTGATTGAGGTCAGTAAAAGGCACTTGGGAGATAGATGGCGAAAAAGCAGGGGCAGGGCCTTCTTGATTTTTCCACTCTCGGGGCCGCGATAATGCGAGACGTCCTTCAGAGGTGTGCAGGGGCGCTTTCTGGCGCACAGGCGGGGCAGGTTATTTGAGCGGAGCAGCTGGCCGGGGCGATGTTATCGATTTGCACCTTTCACGGAACACGACGGCGACGGCAAAAATGCGCCTCGAGTGCCCATATAATTGCTACCGCAATAAAAGCTTCAACAATTAAGCGGACTACATGACCAGCCGCGCGCGAGCTGCGAGTTCACTTCGTCGTTGCCGTGTTCGCGTGATTGAAAAATAATAAAGCGGCGTTCGCGTGATAAAAAGGGCACGGCAAAATAGACAGACCCGATGGCTTTCAGTAGCTTTCACCTTCGAGTCGTCTTAAGCGAATTCGAACTGTGATTTTTTGCTCAAGTCAGACGAGACGACGGCATGCGCAGCCATTGACATCTACGCGTTGAAAAGCAGAACCAGGCAGAACTACGGCGCCAAATAGAGCAGAAATTTAATAATACTGCAATGTCTCGAAGTGGAAAAGTGAATCGAACCAAGGAACTCGTCGCATGAGCGCAATGCGAAACGAATAACGACGAACGGAGCCGAAACTTTTCTCTATCGTACCCATATTTCCTCGCGCATACGTGGACAAAGTACGCTTGAGCCATCACTATTTGACATTTTGGTCATATTTACAGTGAAAACTACAACTTCCCCAAGCAGCCAGAGGCGTTTGGCGTTCCCAGGATTCCATTTGGGGAAAGGGGGGGGGGGTGCACGTCTTTCTACACTACACCTCCGCGCGTGCGTGTGGGTGTGTGTGCGTGTCTGTGCACGGTTTTTTTGAGACCTGGTGTTTCTGCAGTTTATTACCTATGTTTTGGCTGGGCAGCGGCCTTCATCCTGGCGCACAGAGCGTACAGGGTGTTTCAAGAAATGTGTCTGAAAATCCTCAAGTAGAAAAGTGCCCCGCAGCCAATATTTGACCGCTACCGCAGCCATTACTTTATATGTGGCGCTGGGCATCTTCAGATGAATAGAGACGTTAATTACAGCAGTAATAATAGAAATGAAAATAATTAAGATTTTATCAAATGGAGATAAGCGGTTGGGTCAAATGGGAGAATTGAAGTGCTTACTGCGAATACCCAATTGTGGCTTTCAGATTTCCGAAAAGTGGCCGCTGGTAATTATTGCGTAGTGATGAAATCGGAGACGTTTTCACCGGCGACACCGAAACCGAAGCGCCAAAGAGCGCAAGTGCCACGCCCTTCCGTGACACCCAGAATGACATTATGCCCCTCACGTTGCGCTGCCACGAAGCGAAGCAAATCGGTGGTTGATAACAGCGCTCGCTCATCCCCTGCAAGGGAAACAGTGTCGTCATTCTGGGGCGCCACGAAAGGAGGTAGCACTTGCGCACTTTGGTGCTCCGGTTTCAGTGTCGCCGGTGAAATGTCTCCGATTTCATCACTACGTAATAATTACAGCGGCCACTTTTCAGAAATCTGAAAGCGGCAATTGGTTATTCGCAGTAAGCACTTCATTCTTCCATTTGACCCGACCGTGTATCTCCACTTGGTAAAAAGTTATTTTAATTTCTACAATTAATGCCGTAATTAATGTCTCCAGTCATCTGAAGGTGTCTGCCACCACATATAAAGTAATGCCTAAGGTAGCGAACAAATATCGCGCTTCTCTAATGTTTAGGGATTTTCGGACACATTTTTTGAAATGTGTACGAAAATCCTCTAAAATAAGGAAAATATATTGGCTCGCTGTCTTCATAATTACATTTTATGCGTAAATTAATTGACTTTTTAATGAGTGGACTGGATACAGATGGTCGGGTCAAATGGGAGTATTGGAGCCCGTCCTGCGAAAAGCCCATTGCCGCTTTGAGGTTTCCTAAAAGCGGCCGCTGGTAATTTTAGCAGCGTGATGAAATCTGACCGATTTCGCCCGCCAAACCGAGACCGAAACGTGGAAGAGCGCAAATGCCGTACTCCTCCGAGACTTCCAGAATGAGCGAGCATCGTTAAATCAACCATCGATCAACTTCGCTTCGTCGGTGTGCGGGCTATGCTTGCGATTATAGCACTTATGGCGCACGTACGTTAAGGAATTTGGAATAAACCAACACCACGGCAATCGTTCTTGAGAACAGTGACGTCATTCTGGTAATCTGCGTTCTTCGGCGCTTCGTTTTCTACAGCGAATTTGGCCGAACTTGATTACTCCGCAATTATTACCAGATGCAAGCCTCTTTTTCGAAATCTCAAAGTGCCAATGGCCTCTTCGCAGAAAGGACTTCAATTGACCCATTTGATCCGGTTGCCTGTCTCCACTAATTAAAAAGTTAATTTTCTTTAATTACTGTCGTAACTGATGCCTTTAGTCATGTTAAGTTTAGTCATGTGGTGTCTGCCACTAGAGAAAAAGTAATTATAAAGGCAGCGAATGAAATACTTAGATTCCATTATTTTTGAGGATCCTCGGAAACATTTCGTGAAGTACCCTGTATACAGCACACTTATACACAAACACACACGCACAGAATGAATAAAATATTCGGAGGGGGTAAGGCGTGGGTTGAATATCTTAATGCAAGCAACCTTGCATGCTGTGCAACCTCCAAGCCTACGCTCGAAGGCAGCTTCACCACAACCTCAATGCACTGACAAATGTACTTTGTTACATGATGCTAACAATTCATGGAGGTCGATGGCCATCAGCTTACGAAAAGCAAGACAATTATTTAAATTGAGAATATTATTACATTGAAGTTCGCTACATCAATGTTTATCAGGCGTATCCGATGTCAGTGCTCCAATAATTTCACAGCACAATGCACATTACTTGATAGTTATTGCTATTAACTGTACAGCATAACAATGTGCATAATATTTCTTGTTATAAACAAGTAAATCCACTTCAGTATAATATACATATCACTGCACGATTCATTCTATCACCAAGTACTGCAATTCGAATGATAGAATCTGCATTGCAAGTGCAGCCTCTCAGAACGGTATTTGTATTCCAACACTATCATTAATCATGGTGAATACCAATACGAAATACGGCTGCACACAAAAAAACAAGCAATGCTAGCATGTATGTACATATATATATATATATATATATATATATATATATATATATATATATATATATATATATATATATATATATATATATATATATATATATCGTCGCGACTTCAAGACAGAGGTCGTAATGCACAGGTCGAGAGAACAGCAGCAGGTCGGTCTTTTTAATACCACGCACCAGCGAGTTATTCTTTCTCCTTTCTACCTTTTGTACACAGCATATGCACATTTATGTTGTCATCTTTCTTGCAGCACGCACGTGGCAATATTATATATATATATATATATATTACACTTTTATACACTATATGTCAATACAACACACACGTATTACCAGTGGTATTACTATAAAGGAGTGCCAAGAATGAGCATACACACAGTAAAACAAAAACAATGTCACCAAGATATTTAAAGGTGCCCTGCAACACTTTTCCAAGTAATTTTCTAATGACTTCACTAAAAGAGCTTATTGCCTCACGAATTGACTGCCGAAAAAATTTTTAGAATCCGTCAAGTACGGGCGGAGTAACAGGGATTTGCCGCATGCTTTAAGCACTTTCTCTTTTCGTACCAGCGAGATGCGTCCCTTCGTGAGCGCGCATCATGACCTTGAACACTTTTAATGTTTTCTTCGCACATGCGGCTTGCTTTCAGTGTGATCGCCGTGCAGCCACGTGGCGGCATTCCTCGGCGGCCACGGTAACTATGCACCTCGCCATGCCAAAATCAGCCAATGGCCGTGGACTTGGGTATATGGCGCAGTGATTTGGGTATATGGCATCATTTGTAGAGAGAAGAGGGAACGATTTCTAGCTGACTTTGAGAATTATTTGTATATTCCAGGCCGCGTGCTGCGCTGTAATGTTTGGCTCGCGTGTTCTCAGCAGCCTCAACTATCGATCGGCAGTGTTTTCTGACCATGCTGAACAAGTGTTGCAGGCTCCCTTTAAGAAAATCAATAAAGCTGTTAAATACATAAACTATTCCTTTAAGAAATCTGTGTGCTCTAGCAGCATGAGCAGACATTATATGAGACATTAATACTGAGTTGCGCTCACAGGCACTAATTTGCAAGCCAAAATTAAACCATACGAACTGCTAGGCCTACAAACGAATCCGGGCGTCGATCCCAATAATGCTTCACGTTAAGTATTTCAGTGGTGCAGTGTCGCCATGTTAATCATTATCCTTTGCTGCAGCAGAAGAGCAAATCACTTGCACACTGTCTGACATTATGTGTTACACAGACAGCCTCAGTCGACGACCATTAAAGGAACGAACATTGTCACGAGGCTAGTCAGTCATGCTCTCGTGTAGGTTCACATAGAAGGCAATGATGCAACAGTTATTAAGAAAGGAGACACCATATGTGCACCACACAACCAAACACTCAACATATTTAAACAACAGAAAGAAACATAGCAAGTGACAGAAAAAGGAACAGAGCACGCAAACGAAAAACAAGTTAGCGATGGCTGAAGATATGGTAGGGATGCTCACGTGGTAGACTCTAAGCAAGGCGCTGTTCGAAAGGAAGAGCGTCGTGCTAATTCCCGTTTTTAGCAAGTTCTATATATGCAGGTTCAACTGTATTTGACCTTGGCTTCAAGAAAGCTTAATGAAAGATAAAAACAGTGGCTTGCACTAAGCATACCAATCAATATACCAGCTATAGAATGGATTCCCTGCGAACAGCACACAATACAGTGCAACACCACTTGTAAGCATTTAAACATGTGGCTATTACTCGTGCACACTGTACACTGAAGCTGTATCTTAATGTAGTATTTTCAGTCTCTTCAATACAGCCCCCTCCCCCCCCAACATCACCTATTTACACAGTCCACTCAGTGAAGGTGCAAATTCAAACAAGTCACTGGGGACGCTTGGCTAAATGTGGGTTGTACTGGGAGTTGTAGCCACGTCGCCTATCATCCAAGATGACATCGTGCGACTTGTCCTGAACTGGCAGCTCTCCCCGAGCTCTTCGAAGGACTTCCTCTGCTCTTGCCCGCTCTGCCTTTTCACGAGCCAACCTCTCAGCGCGCAGCTGTTCCAGTGGCTTATCCAGGCGCTTCACTTTCTTCGAATGTAATTCTGTTTGCTGTGCAATTTGCTAAAATGATTGAGAGAGAAAAACTGTTAGTTTAATTCTACTTTCAAACAAAGTGCACTTCTCATGCACTGTGCACAACAACCTCTTATCTCTGCAGCCAATATCAGCAAAAACATACGTCTTTCCATACACTTTGCAAGGCACATGAACCTCTTTTTGATGTTCATGTGGCTGCATTATACTTCACTATGAATACCAACACTATGAACATAAAAGATGTTCACAGACCGAGATAGATTCAACTGAATAAAGATAAAAAACAGCCCAATCCACAAGAAGTTACCAAACAAGAAACATTGCTAGAGTCAGCGTTATGACAGTGGGACTTGTATTCAACAGTTCATGTCCCAACAATACAGCAATATTGCCTATACACCAGCCCAGTAAGTCCCCTTGTCCAAAAGTTGGCTTCAGTGGCATTCCTTGTTTGACTATTTCCCATCACTTCAAGCCTCCATGTTCCCTTGAATGCCAGTATTGTTTGAATACATAGTATTTCATCTTTTGTGACACTGTGAATATAGCACTACAAACATCAAAGATCCTGCACCAGTATGCCCACATTTACACCATTCTGAAGCACGTAAGAAAATCTCTTTCACTCCTTACACCTCAGAACAAAGGTAAACACACGACTGAAACCGCAATACAGCAGATATTACTAGTTAGCTGCTAACACTGAAGGTGGCCTTTGTTAAGTGTGGCAAAAGTTGATATACGTACTGCCCTTTATATGAACAGCCACAGATGTCAAGCTGCTTTCAGGCTATAAACCAGTACTATTGCATGAGTATGTTTTAAATGATGCTCTTGGTGTTAGAATGGTATGACTTATGAATGACATGTAGCACCTTTCATTGACCAACTCCTGTGATGCAATCCAAATTTTTTGTTATGCTATTTGAAACTCCCAGGTGCTTATTACAACTCGTGATAATATAACCTTACTCAAGAACAGATATGATAACAAATAGAAAAAAAATGTTGATGCTATTTTTACAGCTGTTTCTATTAGGTCTGTCATGTAGCTAAATAGGTATGAGTAAAGGAAGCGACAATCACATTTAGTTTCTTGATCTTCTGACCGTTTTCCTTCAAGCCATACTTCAAGGAGACGTAGCGCTTCATGAGATGCAGTGGGTCCATGTGGTCTTTGATTTTGACATCCTTTGTTTCTCTGACAAGGAAAGCAACAACATTATAAAAAAAAAAGAACATCAATCTGACAAGCACAACTTAATAAAAAGTAAACAAGCATGGGATGCTTTATATGCGAAACTTTTCTGCCTGGTTCTCTCCTCGAGTGTCCATGTATGCACACTTTACTTTCATGATGAATCCCCAAGAGCTAGCTCAACTTTCTTTCATTCTCAGTAACTCTGTTTTTGTTTCTTTCTTATTTATTAGTATTTTTGTTTGTTCATGCCTAAGTTTGTTCAAATGCATACTAATGCGGAGTATGGCCACTCTGAATATAAAAGAGCTTTGTCCACGAGGACTTATACATCAGGTGGGTATTCACTAGTTTACTGTTGAATGCTACAGTAATTGTATCCAAGTTCAAGCAGTGAAGCACCTAAAAATTAATTTTACAGCAGTTAGCCAGGAACATTCTGCCACATCCATAATTTGCATCCAGGATATTCTGCTGTATCCTATACTTTTTTACACGAAACTTATTATTTCAAGCAGTGTACCTATTGAACAGCTTTACCTCTGCATCTTAGGCTGTAAGAGAAGCGCTCGTATGGCATGTGCTAACTAACCAAAAGAAGGTAGGACACAGATTATTTAGGACTTTAGCTCAGCTGTGATATCTGTGGCTTATCAATTAAGCCAAAATATCAGTTTCCCCATCGTACAGATGACAAGTTATGTTGTGGTATAAGATCCCATTGTAACGCCGTTCATTATTCACAGATTAAAAAGGCATGCATTGCAACTTTGGTCTTGCAACTTTAACAATTGCAAGACAAATGAAGGCAAAGGCTCAATTTTGCACACAGACATGGTATTAGGCACATAATCAGGGATGCAACAGCTGCGCCCATTGCGCTAATTTGATACAATTCCTTATTTTTGCGCCAAGCTGAGCCAACATTGTGAAATTTGTTACTATTACGCCACACTGCAACTAAATGACTGACCAGCTTAAAATTTTCTCAGTTGAGCGAATTTGTGTGAGAAATAGAGGCTGCGTTGGTCATGTGCAGTGTGGGCATCGTCATCCAATACAGACGCGCAGGCCCTAACCCTAACCCCTCCCCTCCCTCCCTCCCTCCTCCCCCTCCACCCCCCCCCCTTGAAAGAAAAGAAAAAAGTCAGTTTCACCGCACGGACGAAGCAATGCATGCGAGCAGCAACAAATTGTAATGTTATACGAAGTGAGGCTGGCAGCAAACTCTTTTGTATCCAACCTCGCGTAACTCTACAAAACGTTGGTGTAAGAGAACACGGTTTCTCCAGGGAAAGATGCTCTTTCTGCACACTGTCTTAGCATTGAGAGCGCAGCACGTAGCAGGATATACGAGCCACCCGCTGATGGCTGCTGAGATGGCTACCGCGCCCTTAGAATCTATGTTCAAAGTTGCTGCTCAAGCGACAGCCTTGGTCATTGTTCACACTGTGGGGTGGCTCAACACACTGCTTTTATTGAAATAGCAGTGTTCACGTGCACTGTGCACGAATTAGCTGATGTTGAATGGTTTTTACATTTTTGTTTTCTTTTCTAAAAGTAAGCCATCTTTGTTATACTGCTCCAAATTTGAGATTTTGGGCTAAAAAATTCAGGTATCTTCATTTCGTAACCTGCTCCAAATTTGGATTTTTGTGCTCTAAGAGCAACATTTTGCTGCACCAAAAAATTGCTCCAAATCCTATTTCGGCTGTTGCACCCCTGCGTAATGCCTGCAGTAAAACTACATTTCGTAGACTGATCTACTCTAATCCCAGCTCTAATAATACATGCAAGCTCACCGCTCCCTGATGCCATTACCAAAAACAGCTGACTTCAACCTTTCAACGTTACCAGGGCACATAAACAGCTCATGAATTAGTATACGAGCTGTGAGCCTGAAACTATTTCTGAGCACAGTGCAGTAGAGATCCCACAAGGGCCCTTTCAACAGAATTATTTATGGCACCAGTGGCCATCACGAGTTCTGCGATAAAAAAATTGACCATATCGAATAAAAATGCTTAAATAATTTTTTAATAACCTTATGCCACTAGTGAACAGTAAACTTAGGTGACATGAAATCTGAAAACTAGCACTATTCAAAACGTCCACCCTTAATAGGTTACAGTTACGTGTAACACACACATATGAAGCTGTTACATAAATTATGTGAAACACCATAGTACACGGTGAGGCACAATTTTACATGACACACAAACTGCTAGAACAAAGGAGCAGCCGGTGAAGGTGCAGCATAAGCACAAACACTATAGTAAGTATAGCAGAAAACTAACTTTTCTGACTTTTCATGGAGCTGCAAGCGGTCTTCGTGCGACTTTGCAAACCATGGTTTGCTCCCTAAGAAAGAAAAACACAAAATGAGCGTTATTAATCAGTGACACAAACCATCTGAAGAAAAGTGCAACTCTCACTCAAAGGCAGTTATCAGAAAAGCAGCTATACAGAAATGTTCAAACATGCTCATATGTCATGGTGTAAAAGAAGACAAGAAGTGTTATACTGAAGCAAAGGATTTACTTTACTGCTGTTTAGAAAAGGGCAAACAAAAAAATTTAAACAGTCATTATAGATGCTACAAACTAAAATGACAAAGATCTATGAAAGTACAGAACACTAAAAGTTATTTTAGATATTCCCTTATCAAAGTGCAAAACTTGTGTATTGACCAGCAAAGCTAAGAGTGCATAACAATGCTAATTACGTCTTGGCAAGTCTAATTATAATTTCTTTTATGAAAGCTAGAACAAAGATGATGTCAAATTTCACTGTGTCAAGGTCAGTTCATTTGACTATTGAACAATCTTGGGCCCCTGAATACTGGACGGCTCCCAAATGGAAGAAACCACCACCAGTCATGTTCGAATGACAAGCAGTTGCAAAAAAATCACTGCTGCCAAGCCAAAAAGAACTGTGCACTTCAACAAACACAGTACACACAATAGTGACAACGTAAAAGAAGCCAAGTTGAGTAAATGGAGCTGGTTACAGGCATATTTGACACAAAATTAAAATTTGAAACTAACACCAATGTAGAAGTATGGAAATCGCGCTAGAGGTTGGGTCTGATGACAAGAACAACAGTGACAGACAGAAGTTCAGTAGCTGCAACTTTCACAGAGTGAATACTGTGGCTTTGGGACCTATGCCAGAGGCCATGCCAGCTTTTTTGAAATTTTGCAGGACTTTCTTTTGAAAAGTGTGAAAAATAGCTACTACACACTGTAAACAAGTAAACCGATGCCTCAAACCCAGTCAAGTGCAATAGTTTCAAAGCAGTGAATTTGTGAAAAATTGAATTTTCCAAGTGACCTGGCAATGCAGCTTCAAATTTATGAAAGGATTTGATGGTCATATGTGAAAGTACTCCTTGCATGTTTTGGTCTGAGGATAAATGAACTGCCAGCAAAAATATTTTGTTTTCTTTTAGATACCATGCTCTGAAATCTTCTATGGTTACAGGGATACTAGCCACAATTTTAATAAAAAATTATTAAGTACCTTAACTTGGTCAATGAAAGAAAAAAATATTGGACATTTTTCAGGAGGCCTAACAATATATGGCTGGTTTCATCTCCATAGAAGCCTTTACCTTGAAAAAAAAAAGAGCTTTTATTTTAAAAGCTTTTCAAGAACGTGCATATGTGCATGTGCGTGTCACTCTTTCCTTTTTTGTTTTCAACATAACTTAAAGCAGAACTCGCACTAAAATTTCGTCTTGCTTTTTCCTCTGTTAGGTGGCTGCCAGCTCTATAATCGTGGTATGACACCTCCATTACTTTATCATGCAACAAATTATGAATTACTAAGATTTTTTAACATGATAAATTCAAAATGCGCACCAAATTTCTTGGAGTACAGTTTGTTAGTAAGTTGTCTCAGCACCACACAAAGATCAGGGATGGAAGGTCACATGGACTCACTGAAGCATGGGTCAGAGCTGTAGTCTCAGGCACATTGTGATTGCCTTGTGGAAACATTTACACAATGGGATAATAGGGGAGAAGTCAAGAAGGATGAAGGGAGCTGTGCATTTTAACAGAAGCAGCAGCACAGTCTACACAGTGGCCGAGCCATGGGTTCAGAGGCCAACAACAGCAGCAGCGGGGGACCCAGCTTATTATCCCAAGAGGAATGTGGGGAAGAACAATATAAAAGAGGACGGAATGGTTGTTGTGGTGTACGTCCAGCTTTCAGGGAGACATGACCACCACGTGGCTAGCAAACTCTGAACCAGGCTAATCAATGCATGCATCCACAGTTTGTGATAACTACCAAAGATTTTCATGAGAGACTAAGATGACTTGGTAAGTAAGCCCAGAGCAGGAAGGCCTCACTCCATTTGGTTTGCATATAACCAGCGATTTCTTGTATATTCTAGGAATTCTGGCACGACACTGTAGCTGCAGGTACAACAGCTATCTTATTAAAAAAAAGTAGAATAGAAGGTGTATGTGCAGAGCTGACAAAAAGAAAAGAATATGAGAGGCAGACAGCATAGTGAAGGTGATAAAGCTCGCATATGTTGTATCGGAGACATGAGAGGAGTTTGGTGGTTGGGCTTCCTGGCCAAACTATGAGCATCAGCAATGCACAGAAACCCTCGCATGCATTCTTCTGTATCAATGCATTGAAATAGGAAAATACCTTCTCTACTCATCAGCAGATTCATGTTTTTTTTAATAACATATGACAGTCAGCAGTGCCCTGAAATAATGCTTTCTTTCTGCATTCGCACCCCTTGTTTGTTGTACCCAGCTCTTAAAAAATAGGCATACATGTAAATGAGGACAAAATAGGCATACACGTACCAGAGGCTTCACTTGAGCTCTGTCCCAAATATGTGAGAAGCCCTATTTTTTTCTCATAGTCTTCCTGCTCAGCCTTCTTTTCTTTCTCACGATCTTCATTTTTAGAATGCAGGTTTCGCTGAAGCATATGGAAGAGAACAAAGCAAATAGGTGGGGGAAGAGCACACTTTTAATGAAGAAAGCTACTTGCATAGTCACATAGTACATACAACGTTCAATATGACTCGCAACACGGAAACATATGGCCTCACGAGCTCTAAGGTTGCACATGGCTTCAACGCTTGTCCTCATTTCCACAACTGAAGAATATTTTCATATTCGGGATCATCCCCAAGTGAGAGAACAGCATTTAGTAGTGGAAATAAGAAATAATAATTGTTGAGGTTTTATGATCCAAAACCACGATATGATTATGAGAGATGCCGTAGTGGAGGGCTCCAGAAATTTTGACCAGCTGGGGTTCTTTAATGTGCAACTAAATCTAAGTACACAGGTGTTCTTTGCATTCCATCCCCTTCGAAATGCAGCTGCCGGGGCCAGGAATTGAACCCGTGCCCTCAAGCTTAGCAGCAGAACACCCTACGTGCTAAGCTATCATAGTGGGTTTTGTGGAAACAAGGGCTAGTGAAAACCATGGGTGATCTTGGAGCTTGTGAGGCCATGTGCTCCCATGTTGCAAGTCATGATGAGTGCCACAATACATATATCCTGAAGGAAAGAAGATGGCTTTTAAGGGCTCGTTTTTCTTTGTTAGGCACAATATTAATGAGAACTAACGTATTATTAGTTCTCATTAATATTGTACATATACCTTGACATTGGCACAAATCACAACGATAAAATGTATGCTGCTTTAGCTTCCTCAAGCTGAGCAAGCGTATAAAACAAAGACAAACAGTTTACCTCTTTTACATTCTGCAAACAGAAGCTTGTCTATGTATAAGGCTGCCTGCCTCATTACATGCCAAACCTTCTCTGGTCAGCTACTGGTAGCATTCAAACATGCAGTTTATCAGCCCAGTTGTTGCAAAACAACATATACATACCAGCAGACTTACAACATGAGGATACAAAGACAAGAAAGAAGATGACACACTGCACTGTCTTACAACATAGTTCATTGCTGCAGCTGTTTCATGTGCTTATATACATGAGGGTGTGTGCTGTTATGCCATCGCCTTGTCGGCTGCGACGACCGACACGAGTTGCCATTCTCCCACGCTTCTCAGCAACTGAGAACATCCCCGAGTGAAATAGAGAAGAGAAACACAGCGCTCCGCGCACCTGCGGTGTAGCCTCTTCGTGGCCATGAGGATCATCTCTGGTCTGGCTTATCCCATCCAGGTGATGACAATGTAGGGTCAATGAGCCAGCTAATCCCCAAAGTGGCCATCAGAGCTATCAGCCTTGAACCTCTAAGCCCCACATCGTCAAGTGGGCATTGACTTTTCAGGTGCAGGTGAGCCCTTCATTATTACCCTGCCAGGACTCCAGGATTGGTGGAATCCTGGCCACCGCGTGGAGAGAGGGAAGCGAGGGTGGACCCCAACCTTGTTATTTAATCCGGCGCACCAAAGAGCGCCAGCACCTGTCCACTGAGATCTCCGAGATGTGAACCATGTAAATACTTGTACATAAAGTCTTTCTTTCGTCAACTTGTCTTGATGACTGCTCCGGCCCCCGACACCCACTCATGTTCACACCAGCTGTGCAAACCAAGTCACAACAGTGTGCAGAAGAATAAGGGAAAGAACTGATAAAAGGATATAAGGAATAAAATAAGGTCTTTGTACAGTACCCATTTCAGAAGTAAGTACTATCAAACTGTTTTGGTGAGAAATAGATTTCAGCTCACATGCAAAATCACTGAAGCTGATCACATCAGAAAACTGGGTAGTGCTTGCATCAGCTCGCCCTCCGTAGCTCTCATTCCTAGTGAAATTATCTTTCTGAACGGGACACGACAGTCTGTGCAGTTCAATAGTACTTGCTTTTGACATACGTGCTGTATGAATGCCTTCTTTGATTCCTTTTATCATTTTTTCCCCTGAGTCTTCTACACACGCACCCTCACGTACATAAGCACATGAAACAGCTGCAGCAATAAACTATGTTTTAAGACAGCGCAGTGTGTCATCTTCTTCTTTGTCTTTGTGTCCTCATGCTGCAAGTCTACTGTTACGGATTTCCAACAAGCCCAAGCCACTACCCTTGTCAAAACATACGTGGCTAATGATGCACCGGGATGATGGCTATTTTGAACATGAGAAGTAACGCATTCGTGAGATGTGAATATTGTACACCCTTTGCCAAATGTTTTACAGCCCTAGAATGGACATGCTTTGTACATATTAAACTACAACTTAAAGAATAAGAGCATGCAATACATTAAAAAATAGTTTATAGCTATAGATCCAAAAGGTACCTCAGCCTTTTCCACATCTTTGAAGAAATTGAAATGGCCACCTGACGTCAAATCTGTCACAACCTCAGCAGTTGCTGCTTTCCCAAGGTCTAACTGTTCTTGGCTGTCCCCCTTCAATTTTCCACGCAAAAAGTTGATCCGGGCTTCTGACTCCTGCATCAAGTAAGAAAAGATGAAAGATGTACATAAGTAATTTAAATTTCAACTGTAATTCAATGTGGCATGCCATTGAAATCCAGCACTATAAATGAACAAAAACATAAAAATAAACAGCAAGATGTGCATTCCTTCCCATTACTAACCTCGCTGCGCAAGTTTAATATTGGTTACATCAAGTCAAAGGACCTAAAACTATACAAAGGCAGTTTCTAATAAGCCAGCACCAACCAAAGCTTTCCAAAATTTATGTGTCATCAAATAAGACCTAAAAAGTAGTTTTAGGAATTCTTTGGAGCAGCAAGAACTGCCCTACTTAGATGCAGACAACATAATTCACACAGGAAATATCTGTACAACTTAGAAGCAGAGTATAATGCTCAATGCTACGGCAAGAAAAAAAGCAGCTGAAAAGCTAAATTGAAAAAAAAAAGTGAAATGCTTTCTTGTAACATGTCTATAAACACAGCAGTTCACTGAAGAAATTAACACTGCTGACAACAAATTGGATCAATTGGAATAAGTTATTCTGTGTTTCCATGCCACAGTTATGCCAGTAGCACACGGGCTAATTCAGTGAGAAATTACATTCTTCTCCTCTGTATGATTCTACACAGTTCACCCTAACTTTATTCCTCAATGTTGGTATTCTGTTCCAGGCTAAGATGATTTAAGATTGACATGTAACAAATTTGTTTTGACTCTTTGCATGCAAGAAGTTACCAGTTATTTCCAGCCTGACCCACAAAGCTGCAGTCAGCCATTCTGTTTTAACTACTACTTTAGAGTTTACAGCAGTCCACAAGCATGCTTCTGAACATACATGCATGCAAAAAAAAAAAGCAAGAAAAACTCCGCTTCAGATATGTGAAGGTTGTGGATTCAGTCCTAACCGAAGACAAGTTTTTTTTTCGTCCACTTTAACTCATTTTCCCCTTTATCTTTTTCCCTAATTACTGCACTCGAATGAAAAACTACAAATAATGCTCTCTATGCTTTCCCTGGCTTCATATAATCGTGTCCAAGAAAAGACTGACCCCTCAATCCATTCCCCTTCTTTCATTTAACATTTAGTGACACTACAGCTTCGGCGAATAAATGGCATTCACTTTTGAAAATTGCGACTCCAAGCTAATGTACTGGCAAAGTTTGCTTGGCCACATTGGTAATATATAAATACAGTTATGGTTTACCATAACAGAAAAGAATTGAATTTTCCAAATGCACCAACATGGGTTATCCGAAGTGATACATTGTCAAGCCTTATATCAGAAAATTTGTTTTCAGTGTAACGCATCGAGTTGCTCAGATTGTATTGATGGCAACTGCACAAAAAGTGGCAAGAGGATCTCAAAAATAATTTATGAGCGAATTGCGCTGGTCCTGTGTACTTCCTAGTCTATGTCTACGTCGCGCTGTTTTTTCACTATGGATCAAATATAGTATCTTTGGAAGTATGTGCCTTTTTCATCCATGTCTGGTTCACGCTTTTTAAACATAATAATGTACTGCATTCACTGCATAAGGGCAATCCGTGGCTTTAAAATAAGTACAAGTGTCGCATTGGGTTATATTGTCGCACGACAATAGTGAACTTTGGACCTACATATTTATTGTCATTACCAGTGTTTGGTGGTTGGGTAACATGAATTTGAGTTTAATAACTATATAACAGCACCAACATAAAAGGTGCCTTTAAACCACTTCTAGGAAAATTCAAAACTGTCAGCATTTTCTGACAAAAGATGGCCCTTGTGCCATAAAAAATCTATATATCATCCTCATCATACAAGACTGTCTTACCAAGTAGACTCCCCCAGGTAATTTTTCCAAATCACTGCCGCAGCAGTACACTCTGAATGTGCTGCAAGTTCGTTTTCCACTTCCCTCTGCCTATAATTCTGGAAGCTACAGTTTTACGCTTGTGAGAGCATGTTTTTGCCTATGACAACTCACTAAAGGACAACTGCTGCTTCTCACATTAATATATTAGTGTACACAATAGACACAGTGAAATAGTCAAACAAATGCTGAAATCTCACATGTTTATTTTGGGGAATGACAGATAATACAAACACCAGCAATCTGGTGCAGCTGTTGTTGCGATAGCTCTAGTTTGGCCCACAAACACCCTGCTAACACAGTGTTTATTTTTTCTTGCTACACTGCCCTTTTTTTCCTTCTTTGCTTTTATCTTTTCCTGCTTGTTAATGACATCTGAAAGGATCCAGTGAATAACCAGGAGGTTCTATTTATTGAAACAAAGCATCTTTTAAAATAATAATTGTTGGGGTTTTACGTCCCAAAGCCACAATATGATTATGAGGGAGGCCGTAATAGAGGGCTCCGGAAATTTTGACCATCTGGTGTTGTTTAACGTGCACCAATATCTAAGTACACAGGCATCTAGCATTTCGCCTCCATCGAAATGCGGCTACCACAGCCGGGATGTGATCCTGCGACCTTCAGCTCAACAGTTAAGCACCATCATAGGCGTGCGCAGAGTTCCCCTTCAGGGGGGGGCGAAGGTTCGTCGCAGCACCCCCTCCCAATTATGTCCATGTATGGCGTTGACATTGCGTGCCCCCCCGGGTCGCAGCGCCCCCCCTCCCTATTATGTCATTGTGTGGGGCTGACTTTGTGCCCCCCTCTTAAGTGAATAGGGTCAAGCACAAAGGACGCAGGAAAAGAAAACACACCAGGCAAGTGCGAACTAACAACTGTCACAGCTCGACGCTTGCAGCACGCTGCTCAAACACAAAGAAGGATGAGAAGAACGCACAGGTATACACACGAAACTGTGACACGAAATGTCACAGTTGATACTTCAACTGGCCCCTACTTGGCTCTTCTAGCTAATAGCTCACTCCTTTCGCAAACGCGGCAGCTGCAGCGAGAAAATTGACCTTTGTGCGGTCTATAGCTTCAACGCAATCTTAGCGGTGAAAGCTCAAGACGTACAAAACTGCCCCTCAAGAGATAAGCACACAAGCACGGTAGACCACACCCTGTATGTCAAAGTACAAGTCGGAAGCACACATCCCAACTCTGGCGAAACACTAGAGAGTTTTAGAATTGGGGACCCAAGAAATTTGCGAGCCGCCAGGGCGCATGTGCAGAACACAAGCCACTCTCAGACTCTTGCACTCACGTTGTCTCAAGGCCGTGTAGTGCCCTCCTCTGGGGGGCGAACAAAACCTGAGAGCACGCGACCTCAAGAGAAGAAAAGGACTGCGCTTGGCAGTGGCACGAGAAGCCACGGCTCGCGTTTCCTGCTGGCGTCTGATTATGGTAACTAAAATATAACTTCATTTGAGTCGGCACGTATTCTTGAGGCTAAAATTACAAGGCCAAATGCACTTCTTTGTCCCTGCACTCATCTGAATATGATTTCATGTCTTCGTGTATCTAATACACTATCATCCTGGTAACATGTTTTGGTTTAGAGCATGTGCGGTAAGCTTTCCTTGGCCGTATATATGCATTGGCATATGAAAAAATAAAGCAGTTGTTAGTCAACGCTTATGTCGTACATTTCTTTTTTTCGTGGGTGTCTTGTGCATTTTTGCTGTAATTTTAGCTTCAAGATTCTGGTCACGGTGTAAGATATATGGTGTGATTCTGGATGAGCCGTCTCATTTTTTCCCTCCTGTGGCAAAAGCCTACAAGGGCCAAAGCATTCCCACTAGCTCGCGCCACCACAAGCCATGGGACGCTCTCCTTTTTTCCCAGGCCGACTGGCCACGAGTGGTGCGGCGCTACAACCCCAAAATGTAAAACCAGCATAGGTCACCAGTGATACGATGCACACGCAGCGCGGGCAACAATGCAGAATGGCCCGCGTCTCGCATAACTTTAACTTCGCCACGTTTGGCGTCTCATGCGCTTCACTCAACGCCACATGTGGTTTGTATTCTGCCATTAGTATCCTGGAGAACGAATGACGCATGGCGTAATTGTTTAAGGCAGTGTGCTGCGGAGAGAGGGGTCGCAGGTTCGAATCCCCGGTCGCAGTCTTCGGAAATTTTTTCGATTGAATTATTTTCATTTGTGGCTTTTATGTATATATACATACATATACATATCCGGGACATGACGGTGACGGCAAAAATCCGCCGACAGTGTACATATAATTGCTATCGCAATAAGGAAACGCGCACTGTACACAAACATGAAATAGGCACATATGACGCATACACATACATGCAGATCTAGGGAAACTAGCATGCATGTGAGTCTCTTGTAAGTATTTTTTCTTGTGTTTGTGTCAAGTTCATGCTTTCACAGCCGACAAAGACAACTTCCATGAGCTAAAAGAAGGAGAAAAAAAAAAAAAAGAACGCCCGTGGCAGTGCCACTCACCGCAAGTTGAATCCTCCTTTGGAGTTCTTTCTCCTCTTGAGCTGCAAGCGCTTCATCCTTGCGTACACGGTCAATGTTTCGCTTCGTGCGAACATGCCAGCTGTAAAGTTACATGTCAACAAAAAGCAGCATTTATATTTAATCAAACGTTAGAAGGATCACACTTTCACTTTTTGCCCCATACACCCCAGATCTCAGGCCAACATTTAAATTAACCTTAATGTCAATCGAATACGAGAAATAGCTGTTCACCCCAGCCTGGCAGGACCTGTGCCCCTTTCAACGCAGCAGATGTTGGCAATAAACAAACATCGATTCAAGGTTACACTGTGTAAAATGGTGTACTTGACGAATGGATACTAAACAAAATAGACATTCTGTTCAGTGTTGCAACAATGCACAACGAAAAAAAAATAAAGTTTATATTACCAGAATACCTTTTTTTCTAGCCGCTTCAATGATATAAGGAAGGCTGCTGCGTAGCTTTTTTATATAACACAACCCTGTAGTACACATGAAACTACAGATGATTTGAACGGTGATTGTGCAAGCTGCGGCAGGCAATTTAACAAAGACTACAAAGTGACAATTTCATCTGAATACGACGTACCTTTTTTTCGGCAAGATATTCATTTTGTCACGCTGCTGCAAAGGAACACAAAACTACAGGCGTTACAAGTTCACCAGAGCTGCAATCTTCCCGTCGTGTCGGTCGTATCAGCCATCAGCGTCGTCGTAGTATTTGCGCACGGCTTTGGCTTAGCTTTGCCTTGACTCGATGTAAATTGTTGCGCACAAAATTCGGGTAAAATTAAATATTCAACAAAACTACGCTAATAAACTCAACTAACTGTTCTAGTTGAAATTTAGTTAATTAAATTTTATTTTCAATAGTTGTCTTTCAGCATTTATACGATTTTCTCTAAATTTAGCTTAGTATCGAAGGCAGTGCAACGCGCCATTTTGAAAAGACCGGCGTTCGCGTAAACAAAACGTTAGTGTTGGTAGCTTGGGCGGATTTGTAATCCATCGCAATCATGAAGTTAGTCAGGTAATGTGTGATCTGTATTGTTGGTTACATAACGTGTGTGTCAAACCTTTGATAATTATGTTGTTAGTTTCGTCTTCTACGCCATGTATCTCTCGGAAGATGTCATCGCAACTTTCGGTGTCACTGCCGAAGATACAGAAGTTTTGTTTATTGGTTCGCTTTTAGACGGATATTGTTGCGCATACCTGCTTATGTAGCTCGTGCAGTGCTTGACGATTGATGCTAATATCATTCGGGCTTCAGAATGACGCCTCTCACTCTTTCTGCAGATTTTTGATGAAACTAAGTCACGAAACAGTGACGATAGAGCTGAAGAATGGTACTCAAGTCCACGGCACGATAACTGGTGTGTATGATACTTTTTTTTAATAATAGGCTGTGCTGTTGCCCGTGTTATGTTTGTTGCCGCTCCTTTCTCGCGTGCATTTGCAGGACTGGAGTGTTCGTCGTGTTCAAACTTTGTAGAAAGAGTCGTCGAATACATCGTGTTGAAAGAAGGATCACTTCTTTATATTTTGTTGACTCTGTAGTGGAAACTGCGATTCTTTGTGCGGTCTTAGTGATCGTTATCAGTCTCCAGCGCTTTAAGAGTTCCAAATGTTGTTGCGAACACTTAACATGCCTATTGAAGAAGTCATATCTATTGTTTTGATGATATAGTAATGTAGGCGTCACCTTGCACTTAGTTTTGCTCCAGTGTCCTGCTTTCTTGATCGCGTTTTGCAGAATGTATGGTGCCTTTTTGCTTTTACCCGCTAACAGTTGTTTACATGTTAATTTGGCTGCTTCATGTAGCCAAATGGACATGTATGCTTTGCTCAGTGTAGCTCGGCTGAGCATTGACTGCAAGTTATCGCTGTTATGGGTAAGATGTACCCCTGTGTTTTCATGTGTGTGTATGTGTGTGTGTGTGTGTGTGTGTGTGTGTGTGTGTGTTCAACTTGTGTGTGAAAAATGATGCCATATTTAATGCATCTGCATATAATAGCACAAAAGAGTCCATGATTTGATTGTTGGGTGGCTGTTATACTGCCACCCTACTTTTACACTTATACATTGTTTTCGTGTGATGTCATGGTCGGTAGTGCCTGCTCAGACAGACATGTTGGTTCAGTCAGTGCACAATCTGCAAAGTGCCATATGTGTTGGTAGCAGGTCAAGCGATCTGAGGGTATTTCGTGCGAGTTGTTGCTGCTTCTCGGCAAGGTAACCTCAGTACCCATCAGGGTGGTTACTTGGGCTGGTTGGTACTGCATTCTAAAAGGAAAAATACATTATTTGTACGTAGGACAGAGCGCGAAGAGAGTGCGCTCTGTCCTATCTGACTTCTTTTCTGAAACGTTTTGCACACAAAGAACATATTTTTCCTTTTAGAACTCAGTACCCATGCCACATGGGCACAAGAAGTTGCATTCAGTAGATAAGGCCTTAAGTTCCTGAATGGCCTTTGACGTGATGTTGATAGGAGCGTCTTCTGAAGGGAGAAATTTTAGGCTAATAATCAAAATTAACACACATATTTTAAGAGTCTAATCTGCAATCAAGGCTGGTGGAATGCAGAAATGTACTGGCATGCTATGGGTGTTGTTAGCTTGTCCTTGTTGCTGTCTTTACATTGCAACCAACCACGCCCCTCTATAACTTACGAATGCTCACGGCGCCATCCCTACGAGGTGCGGACTAAAAATTGGCGTGTAAAAAATGGACCGATGGTACCGCAGGTGCCGCACAACTTCCCCCATGCAGACGACGCAGACGTTGGTGGTTGCACCGTGGTGTGCGCGTTCCCTCTCATTGTTTTCTAGTCTCAACGCGTGGATCGAGCAATCCACGATTAACTTCTCGAAGCAACATCTGGCTGAAACGCACCGGGGTGGATGGCTCCTGGAATTCGTTACTGGATCTCAATCTCTGCGTGAGCGCTTTTGCGTCCCCATCTAAGTGCAGGCAAACGAAAGCAATATGCGGCACATAACCCAGACAACGTTAGCCTTATTTCCTCACTTTATTTTGTGCAGCGGCGCCTTACCTAAGCGCTGTCTAGCAGCCACAAAAATAATTCGTTCGTGGGCGAGGCGGTGCGATCTTGTAACAAGTTGAAACCGAAGTTTCTACGACGCAAATGAAGACGACATACGTACGGTACGAACGATGCATGGGATGACTCGTGTAAGTTTTCATGACCTGCCCGTCGCCCTTCAAATATATCGTTGTCATACTGTGCACGGATGACGACAGAAGGGCGCAGTTGTGCTATCGTCTGGGTGCTTTGGGTTTAGCGAACGTCTAACGATGGAGCATGCGACAAAACCGGCTGATTATCATAACGTTGTTACAGCAATTTCTCGCACATACAAATATTATCAAACACAGTTTATTGCAGTTATGGCCTCTGTTCGAGTGTCGCTGGCATTGCCGCGTCTCACACCGGCGATGCGACCACGCTTTTACTGCTGGAGCATTCACATACAAAGCGTTACGAGATAACAGCTCTTGCGTGCTCTATTTCCATCATAGGAATAACGATGTATAGAAACGCGAGTTTCATTTATAATCTAAAGCATGCTTTTTAACTGGCTAAATCACTTTGCACTGTCCCTAGTTATATTCCACGAACTTTTAGCATTAACCCACATGGTATTTCCCACCAATAATGTACTATTCCTGATGCTGCCTAAGGCTTCAGCTGCCAATTGTTTCCTTCACATCATCATAGGCGTGCGCAGAGGGAAGGCAGGGAGCCCCCCTCCCCCTCCTAGTCACCTAAGAAGAGGGGACGCAAAGTCTGCCGCGATACATTGACTTAATAGGGAGGGGGAGCACCGCGATGAGCCTTTGCCCCCACCCCCCCCCCCCCCCCCCCCCCCCCCCCCCCCCAGGGAACCCTGTGCACGCCAATGCAATCATGCGTGTGATGCACCGACACACATCAAAAGCCTCTGTGGCATGAGATTGAAGAACGATATTTTATTTCACCTGATGCCTTCACCCTTACAATAAAATGCTTAGCAGACAAGTCCCTTATGACCGCTATAAACATGGGCGTCAGCAGGATTTTGTCTTGGGGGGTGCAAAACCGTGTTGCATAGCGGCTGGGGGAGGGGGGGGGGAGCGCTTTTGTGGCTTGGGTGGAAGACAGTGCTGATGTGGCTTGAGGGGGGCAAGTGCCCCTTTTGCACCCCCCCTGCCGACGCCCATGGCTATAAATGTGCATAAATTGCTTGCTCAGCGCTAAAAATTGGAATTTTCCTACAAGTTTAAAGCTCAGAAACATTTGTAAGTGGCTGCATTCACAGTTTACAATGGCAAGAAACAGATAAGTAAGCTTATGGTTCAAACGAATGTCTTATTCCCAGAATCAATGGCACACTGCAGCACCAGTAGTAAATAATAATCTAGTCCAAACATTGCTTTTGAAGCATGAAATACCAATACAGGAAAATCTAATTTGCAACGAAAATGTTGATACCTGCAAAATGCAATTTATTAGTGCAGAAAAACATTAACAGTGCAATCAACATTACCTCTAGTAAAAAAAGTGAACAGTACAACCAAGGACATAAAGGAATATATATGCACATTCTACCTAGCACCCCACGCTTTTCCTACAGTCCATCAGCATTCCATCTGCAATAACTACCGGCAGAATTAAAATTCAGCCCTGCTCAAAGCAAAATACTTCCCGAGGATCCAGTAAACACTGCTTTTGGGACCACACAAAATCTCCCAGATATCCAACAACTTTCAAATATCTCAATGCAGGGATGAAATATTCGATGTCATTATCATGACCCGACTATTCTGTGTCCACTGCAGGGTAAAGACCTCTCGCAATGATCTCTTGCCCCGTCTTGCACACGCCAATTCCGTTTTTCCCTCAATTAGCAATTCTTGAATTTCATCAAGCCACCTAACTCGGCTGTTTACCTCGGCTGCGCTAGCCATCCCTCGATATCCACTCAGTCGCTCTCGCTACACGTTGGTTATAGGTCCCGTGCACTACGTTGCTTGCCCAGCTCTACCTTTTTTCTATTAAAGATAGGTGTGACAAGCGATAGCCTTCGAGTGCCACAACGTCAAGCGAACGCACGCACGCACCAAGCAGAACAGCGGCTTGGCGGCTGCAGCGATGGGGGTAAGTTGTGGTGCCAAGGCGTGCTGCGGCACTTTGGAGAACTAAAAAAAAGCAAACAAGCAAAAGCAAATCTGGCGACATGGGGAGCGGCGGCATGAGCAGGTCGTAAGTTTATAGAGGAGGTCGTGAACCAACCATAGCTACTGTGGCCATTGCATGTTGAATCAGAAGCGAAGAAGCAACACGGCTCCTGTAATGTCAAAGCCATTGCTTGAATTTAGCTCAATGCAACTAGATAATAACATGTTATTTGTTAAAAGTTGTGTGTGAAATAGTTCTTACATTATAGGAGCTATTTGAAATGTTTCATGTGTACTGCACTGAGCAAGCTTTGACGTCGAGAGTACACATTTCTCAGTTGAAGGAGTTTTGGCGAAGGTGTTAGCTGGCAAATGGCATTAAGGTGAATGTCACTTCATTTGCCCTTGTGGTGTCACACAAGTGTAATTAAATGTTAAAGCTTCCGAAGTTATAGCCAATTTCTGTGCTCATGGGGCATGGGTATTTGTTACGAATAGCATTACGGCAAATGACATTGGGTTTGCCTGTGTGGTACCATGCAGATTGCGTCAATCTTAAGGCATTAGGGAGATAATGTCATTTTCTGGGCCCATGTGCCATGGGTATTGGACATGACCTACCACTTGCGCCTTATGGAGTCTGAATGTGTTTGTTAAGCAGGAAAAAATTTGTCTTTATGCTTCCACCAGAAATGGACACAGGAAGCGATGTGTGAACATATTCCAGGAGATTACATTGACATTGTTAATTACCTTGTTTTTGCCAGACACTTTTTGGTCTTACTTTTAGTTACTTTACTAGCGGTTTTGCTGACTTCGTCTTCCACTTGCACTCCACTTCAGCTGCATATACCTCAGTCTGTCTTGCCATGCGAGCATGCCTTCCAGGATCTCCGTGTTCTGCGCTATAGCCGATCAAAAGTGTAGAAGTGCAGTCCAAGTTCGCTTCCCATAATATTTTTGATGGTCTGCCCTGTTTAAAAATGAAATGTTTTGCTGTGTTTGTACGTCCTGTAGCTGCACATATGCCATGGGTTTGTCTTTTATGAAGTGGGAACCACAAACGCGTATCTCCATCCTTTCCGTATTACACCAGTATGTTTTATCCAAGCCAGCCACAGACCTCTGATGATCGCATGATTGTCTTGTATGTCGCCTTGACTTTCAGTGATCTTTGGGTGATAAAAAAAAAAAGGTTGCTGTTGATTTCTCTCAATGAGTGCACTTGGGGCATCCGACAAAGCACTGCTGTTCTGTTAACCACGTGTTCAGGCACCTGCCCTTCTTACTAATGTAAACCTCAATGCATTGAAGGCTCTACCATACGCTCAAGTTTTACCACTTGCACAGAGGCCTCTACGACTGGCCATTGTGTCAGTGCAAGCCATGCACAGTTTCCTTTGGTTTTTGCAATGGTTAAGTCCCCATGCTAAAACTCCGCTGAATCTTGTTTTTACTATGGCCATTCCTATGAAATTCTTTCAGCGGTTGCCCCCTGGCAACTGCAGAGTGGTGCGGCCAATCCAATCAGATCAATTTTAGCACAGTCGGCCACCTCGCACAGTGCGTGTTTTTTGCTGCTTTATGTGCTGAACATTACAGATGGCAACTGAGACCTAATTGCTTTCTGGTGTCAGCGAGCACTGAAAGACACTGACAGTTTCTGCACATTGTGTAATTTTAACTCTGTGTTGTTCTTGGCATGGTAGCACAGCTATATTATATGCCATCCAAACCAGAAGCACACTGAGAGTGCAAAGAAAGCAGCACAACGGTGAAGGGGTGCTTACCCATAGTCCTATGCTTCAGAGCGCTATAGATTTTTCAAAACAGGCAGCATCAGTGTCTTTGCGAATTGATGTTTGAAATGCAACAATGATTATGTTCTTGCTTTGTTTGATTGGTTTTTTTTTTTTTTTCATTATCAGTGCTAAAATTAAAGGAGTACTGACACTATTTTGAGACATCACACAAGGAACAATTTTCGTTTCCTTGGTATGCTGCAGTGTCAGTGCTCTCCACACACCGGAGTCTGAGAAATGTATAAAAATATTTTAATTTGACTTTGAAGTTTTCGCCGCTGGGCATCTGCAAACCAGCCCCACTGCAATGGAAATTGTCCCGACGAGTCAACGCAGTTCCCCCAAGTTTGTGAGCTCTGTGTCATGCATGCAGCCTAAATTGCAGAAATCACTGTCAGGGTCACTGGAGGACAATTCATGCATCATTTTTTATGTGCACCACGAGCAGGTGATGGATTTGTCGCTAGTATGGTGTGAGTTTCTGTATCTCCATGACGTCACACTGGTATGAAACGTCTCTGAGAAGCCACCCCCTCAATATCGAAACCGAAAGTGTCTTTTAAAGTAGCGATAATTAAAATGTATTCTATGTATTTCCAGGCACCACAATACTCGTTTGAAATTTCTCGACACCGGTATTTTTATTTAGAGCAGTAACCCAAGAAATTTTAAAATTCGTATCAGTACTCCTTTAAGGCTTAAATTTAACTTGGTAGTGTCGAAGACCTTTCATTATCAAGAAATACAAGATATTTTGATACTTCAGTGTAGGTATATTTTGCTTTGGTTGCTACTACAGTTCTGTGCTGTTCAATTGAGAACAATTTTTTGTTTATTTGTTGTGTTGCGCATGTATTTTGATAATGCCATGCTTTACTAAGTTGCTCCAAAGCATGCCAGGTCTCTTCCATGCCTGTGTACAGAACACGCCATGCCCAATGACTCTTGTTTCACCTGTGTGATTTAGCATACTCCAGTGATCATGGATAAATTGTTTTGTTGTTGTTGTTGTTGTTGTTGTTTTTTTTTGTCATGGTTTTTTACCAACCAATAGCATTTACCAGTGTTGACACATGATTTGATTTGCAGGTGTTGATGTGGCCATGAACACTCACCTTAAAGCTGTCAAGATGACAATGAAAAACCGTGAACCAGTGCAGCTCGATAGTTTGAGCATCCGAGGCAACAACATTCGATATTACCTCTTGCCAGACAGCCTGCCGTTGGAAACACTCCTCATCGATGACACACCCAAAGCCAAAGCTAAGAAGAAGGAGGCTGGTAAGGCTTTTTTGCAAAATTGTTGTGAAAACTTTTTTGTGTGAAATAGCTTGATCTTTCTCATATGAAGTGTTACTAGCATGCCTACTTCTGTGGTACAAAGTGTCCTGAACCACCCCTCAAGCTTGGTGAAAAAACACCTTTTGCGAACAGCAAACACTGCTATGAAGTCCATGGCACAGAGGAGTTTACAAGCAGTGCATGAAATTGCCACTTTCTCAAGCATCCTCTGTTCAATGCCAGTGTTCAACTTCTATGAGGAAGCTGCCATATGAGCAAATGGGCTAATAGCCATCTTTGGGGAACTTCAAATTTTTTTTCTTCCTTACAACAAAAAATGTAATGATAAAACTTGTCATATAAGAACTATTTGCTTGTCATATGAAAATTATTTGCTTTCGATTGGGGTATAAAGCTGATTTATAATTGGAGCACCATGTGGTGTAAATTGCGTCTCACTGTGGACCAAAATGATTATTTCCTTAAATTCGTGATTATTACTTGTAAGATTTGCTAACTTCAGTGGTGTGAAAATATTTTACAAGCAGAGCTGTTATGGTCGAGGTTTGCCGTGTGTCGATAAAATATTATCATCATCATGAACCGGCACACACTCAATCACCGCCCAAGCATTCTGTAGAGATGTTTAACAAGAGAAGCTGAAACATGCGGCCCTGGTGTTTGCGACGGTTTGTTTAGGACTCGCTCAATTATTGATTACCTCTGTACAGAAATCTTAACTGGTGTTCGCCGCCTGTGTGTTCCCTTGTTAATTTTAGTGGACCAGTGTGGTGAGTAGTGGTATTTGCCCAATTTCTGTGGCACATATACGTTACAGATGTTTTACAGCAGAGCTGTTATGGTTGAGGTTTGGTGTGTCGTGGATAGAAAATTATCATCATGGACCGGCACGCACTCAATGACCGCCCGAGAATTCTGTACAGATGGTTAACAAGAGAAGCTGATACGTTCCCAGAAGCTCTGCTGTGACCCAGCCTTGTGAGACCTTGTGCAAGCTGCACTAATTTTATGAATACGTACCAACTAGCTCAACTCATTAACACAAAATATGCCTTCCGTAGAGTAAGTATTGATTACTCAGATATACGTAGCACAGTATTGCAAGAGAAAAATGCAAACATAGAAGATTTTGGCGTGGTTTCTGGAGACATATATGGCAGAAAAACTGCAGTAATATTATTGTGCTTTGAATGCGTTGCACAAATGCCTTTACCAGTGATGTGATAGCTGCGCCAAACTGCGCCAAGACGTGAAAGCTGCTACATCCTGCTACATCTCCGCTGTTTTGCACCAAAACTGCGCCAAACTATAAGCACACTAGCGGGAAAACGTGCGCAGCGCGCCGCCGGCGGCAAAACGCGACACTCCAAAGCTGCCGCGCGGCAAAATTTTCATGCCGCGAGAGGAATGTGTTCGTGCATCATTTTTCTCGGCATACTGCCCGACGCTTTCTGGGGACATAACCATAACCGACATAACCCTCTCCAGACTGCTGCAAATTGGCGTGACCCCCCAAAAATGCACCTTGGAAGGAGCGGCTCGCCGCGAGCTGGTGTGACCGCACCGCCGCAGCAACATAGAAGTAAAATTACAGTTGTTAGTATTTAGTACAGCGACGTCCACGCCTGCCTTATTTTTGCACCCTCGAACGAGTGTTATACCCCTGTCACACGGACAACCTTAACCGTGGTTAAGCTGACTACGGTTACGGCTGACAACGGTTAGGGGTAGCTACACAGCAGAAATAACAGCATGGTTTTGCAGCGATAAAGCGACATGCTACACAAGAGGCACATTGAGGCCACGAAGAGGCATCGGAATTCAGCAGGTGTACTGAAAACTCCAAAGACCTGCATATCAGACGTATTTGGACATGACAAAAATTGCAACCCAATCCGATCCAGGCTCTTTGCGAGCCCAAGTAAACCAATTTAGGAGGCGTTGATGTAAACGTAACCGGCTGATACGAATTCGTGAAATTTCCCAGCCGAATTCCACTGTGTCGAATGGGCCGAAATTTGGATGTTCCGAACACTTTTCCGCGTCGCGGCGGGTGATACGAATTTTGGTACTGAATCCGTCGAGCGACGGCCGAGAGCAGAATGCTGTTAGCTTCGGAAGTACGCATGCGGCCAGTGCGCACACAGTCAGAACTGTGGTTATCGTTGCCATAACCGCTGTGGGCGAAACCGCAGTCGCCTGCTTAATGTTCTTCAAACATCTTGGCTTCGCAGCCTTTCCTATCCCAGCAGCGGCAACTACTCTGTGCCGGTCCATGCTCGTAGCCAGAAGAACCGTCACCCGCTCTTTTTCTCCATTTCCCGCCGACGCACGGGTCCCCCCTTAAACACGATCGTCTTGTCAGGCGCTGTCTCGTCAGTGTTGAAAATGTTGCACGGCTCGTACGTAGAAAGGAGTGCGGAAAGTCCGGAACGCCAGGCCCTGCACAACGCTTCACCGCGCACGTTGCGGAACACAGGGGTGCTATCGCGGAACGATGCCTTATGCCATATTCTATGCTATTCTTATCATCCACCACTCATGGCTGGCTGATCGCGTTGATACGTGGCAGTACGGTCCGATATTCTAGGGACCGTAACTGTAGCGTTGGATAACGCGGACGGACCGTCGCCATGTTGCCTGTTGCCTGATGACAGTAGCGATGCACTGCCTTTCATTGTGTATGTGCCTCCGAGATGCAAAGCACTACATGTATGGCGATGACGAAACTGACAGGACTCCGAAAGTGCACGTGCGTCCAACGCCCACCCAGTCCAAGTGGTGCTGCTTCCCGCAAACGCCGCGGACAAAACAGCGGCAGATGCGATTATAGATAGCAATACAGGCGACGCAGAACGTAGTTTTGAAGGCACGTGCGCAGCCAGTGCAGGCGGATTGAAAACGGAACTACCGTTTGCTGCAACCGCCGCGCACGAAACCACGGTCGCTATCAACGCGATCATCGATAGCGTACGAGCTCCGAAGGTACGCGGCTAACGCAGCGCTAGATTAAAGGCTATATAGTCGTAGAAAAAGGCACGAAGCAGTGGTGTAGCCAGGAGGGGCGCGCGCACCCCCCCCCCCTTTCTGCCTACGCTCCTGGCACGAAGCCTTTCGGCTTTCGTGTCGATCTTCGCTTGTCACTATGGTGGAGCGGACTTCACTTAGTTTTCAGTTGGCCTCATGTGAAGCTCTGACGCGCGCTTTCGCGGCAGCCAGTTGCGCCTTCCCTTATTTGTCCGTTCACGTGTGTCCCAGAAAGGCATACACGAGTTCTTTTGACAGAAATTAATGTTTTGTGCGTATATCGTGGTTTGAAAACAGGTCTTGCTAGTCTTTTGATGATACCAAATTTTGGGCGATACGAATATTGTCATTCCCCCTTCAGATTCGTATCACCGAGATTCTACTGTAGTTGGGAAACCCTACCTGCATTGTTAGTTTGGCCGCTCTAAGCCATTATAAGACCACAACGCCAATGGCAGCCTGCATTGACACCCTTGTCCAATGTTTATGCTTACGGGGCTGTTATGTGATCCAATGGTGTTATGCAAACAGCCATTATTGGACAGAACTTTTTATTTCAGAACAGTTCCTCCTTATTTGACTGTTTTGCTTGACACGGTTCATTTTTCCCTTTGGCAGTGAGCTTTTAGCTGATCCAAAAGCTGTTTTCCCTGCTCCCAAATGCGTTTTTGGCTGCTCCAAAAGCCCTTTTACCTGCTCCAAAACGCACTTTTTGCTGCTCCAAAAACCTGCTCCAAAACAGCTTCAGTCAATCACATCACTGCTTTACTTAATATGTAAACTAAATTTGGTAATGAAATAAAAAACAATACTCTCAGAATAAATTTTCTCACAAACATCATTCAGATGACATCATGCGAAATTCGGAAGGGTCCCATGTGACCAAAAACATTTTTTCTCTCTGAGATATTCCAGCAATTCACTCTTTTCAATGCAGTAAATCATCACAATTTTTTGGGACTACGTTTGAGATGGTTGCCAGAATGGCTGGGACGTTTGGCGTGGAATTTACATATATACTGACTATACTTGAAGCAACAGGGAGAAGCAGTTGGGCAATGCAGAGTAATGAGGTAGACATTACATACTGTATGTTGCATGATGGTAATCTTAAAAGGGTCCTGAAACACTTTTCTGAGTGATCATTGAATGACCTCAGTAGAGGGTCATTCCACGCCAAATGTCCCAGCCATTTTGCGACCATATCAAGTGTAGTCGAAAAAATAAATATTTTTTTTATTTGTTCATTTATATATGAAAGAATACCTGACATGCCTGAAGCCATTGAGTAAAGGGGTTACAGTGAAATCACAACTAAACTTGTAAAAAACAGGCTTACAATATAAGTGAATGATAGCCAAGAAAAATACAGTACAACAAAATAACAATGCAGTTCATTAGAGAATACATCTCAAGTGCCCGGTTCTCAAATAAGCAAAGTCGCTGTCCTGTCTTTTGAAGGGGCCTTGCAACACATCCTTCAAATTGCTATACAGTGGAATATATGAAATGAGAATTGCTTGAACGTAATTACTACCTAAATGAAACAATTGCCTCTGATTTGGTTGGTTAAGTTATTTGTGTTCTGTATCCCTAAACATCTTTCTCAGTAAAAGAACTCCTGTTGAATGGGGCATATTTTTCTGTTCCCTTCAGGTTTGGTTTAATGAGATTCTACTTATGCTTTCAGTCTCAAAGGGTGAAGAGCAAAGCAAGAAGGATTCATGAGAATTAGCGCGTGCAGACCCAGCTTATCAGTCTAAGATGTTTCAAATACAACCAAAATTAGTTACCCTCTACTCAAATTTTCACGCCGTAGGTGGTACAATGCACCCTTCCGTGACATCATGGGGTGCTGCCATTAGAAGTAAGGCATTAGTAAAAGTCAGCGTGCGATGATTGCCGTGCTTGCTCAATCTGATTTGGTATTCCCATGGCTTATGTGATCGAGTGGTGCACACTCCAATCTCGAAGTCTACGGTGTCACATGGTTACGACGACTTCCGGAAGGCAGTCATTGGTTTGCCAGAGTGCACGGTATGTTGATGCGTCATTTCCGTGGCTGCAACACCTTGCCCGTGTAATAGTACTTAAAGTGATTGTAGAACATAATGCCTCAGCTTTTTTTCCCCTTGAGGAACTAGCACTTTCATGTGGGCATAATAATACCAACTACAATGATCAACCCAGTAATGCCACCGTTGATACTGCCCAACAAGATTTCTCGGAAGCAAGTAAATGAGCAATTCGTGGAGCATGACTTTTCTTAATAAAGTGCAGATTTGAAGATTCCTAAAGAGATCCACTTTAGAACGAAATACAGCATGGACTAACTGCATGAAACAGTGATGAGGTGATATTGCACATACGGCATTTTAAGGCAATTTGTCACCATTTCATTAGTGTATAGTGAGATATCTTAAATACATGAACACATTCCTCCAAGTTTTTCTTATTCTCCTGTCTAAACCACCTGTTTGCTTCCTTGTGGTGCATACCATCAGTCAAGACCATTGCAGCATGTCTTGGGAGCCTGCAGTCAGTTCCAACTGGTCTTCAACATATGTTTAAAGGGAGACGCGGCTCTTTTTTTTTTATTTCTTTTATTAGCTGGGTGAACTGAACGAAATTTAACAAACTTATCCCATTTTTTCTGCAGATTCCAAATCTCTAATTAGATTTTTGGTAGCTGCATTAGTACAAAAGATGTGCAATCTCTAAAAGCATATTTCTTACGGGAATTTTTGGCAACTTTGCTTTGTCAAACACAGAAACAAAGTATGTGGCAAGGCTGCCAGAGAGCTGGTTTAGCCGGTGATGCTAATCCAATTGTCTTCAACAAACTGTGAATGCAAAATAAATAGACGTAAATGTGAGTGAAATTTTTTTGTTGCATACTATTTCTGATAATCGAGAATTATAATTTAGTGAACAACATTATAAGAAAATAAATAGCATCACCGGCTAGACCAGCACCCTGGCAATCTTGCCACATACTTTGTTTTTGCATTTGACAAAGCAAAGTTGCCAAAAATCCCCGTAAGAAGTATGCTTAAATATGTGTTAGAAATTGCATATCTTTTGTTCTAATGCAGCTATTAAAAATGTACTTAAAGATTTTGAATCTGCAGAAAAAGCTGAATAAGTGTATTAAATTTCATGCCATTTACCCAACTTTTAAAAAACCATTTTTTAAGACCCACGTCTCCCCTTAACTGCAACACATTTGCCAATGTGTATTTATTGGTGTTCATCCTATGCAGCCACTATGGGCCGTGGCCGTGGAAGGGGCAGAGGCCGTGGTCGAGGACGAGGTGGTGCCAGGGGTCGAGGACGACGGTAGACATTATGGCAGCCATGCAGGTAGCACGTCTTCTTTAATTAAGCTTCTGCACCACCTGCACGATTTGTAAGCTGTGATTATAAATGAAGCTGTTTGCTTGCCAATAATATGAATGACTTGTTTGCAAGAGCAAGGAATTGAGCAAGTTGGTGAAGATTCATACTAGTTGAGAGAAATATTTTCAAGAGTTTGACACGCCAATTAAAATGAGGCATTTTGGTTCATTAGTTACATTTATGAGCATAGGTGTGCTATGCCCATTTGCTACATCGTGATGGACAGACTATCAGTTGCCAGCCATTTTACCTGCAGAAGAACTATTGTCACATGCGTGTGGTGGTGGTGGGGGTCAGGCCCGTAGCCGGAGGGGGGGGGGGGGCGGCTAGCCGCCCCCACTCCTGGAAATTTTGATGGAGGGTGGTGTTTTACCGAAAATAAATAATAAAAAAAGGTGTTTTCCTCAAAAAGTCGTGGTTTTCAGCAAGTGGGCCCCACCCCCGAAAAAAATTCCTGGCTACGGGCCTGGTGGGGGTACGTATTAAGGAAGGGCTGCAGAGCACATTTTGGCCTAATTAAACACAGGAGTTTGGTGCCATTGGTTGCATGAGAACGAAGTCGCAGTATGGCGAAAATTGAGGCTTTTGTTCTGCTCTTATGCAAAGTAAGTACTGAATTTACGTATTCATCAATAAAATGAAAGCATATTCATGTCAAAGAAATTTGTTCATTTTTTTCCTGATACTTTCGATAATTCAGCATTCGGTTACTTCGGATATTTTTTTCCTGGTACTTTTACTGTATGTTGAAAAAAAAGTAAAAAGTGGTAGCATAAAGTGCTTGGTGGTTGTGGCTTAACTGCATGCTGAAATCTAACCCGACCCCTCACTTTCATACATTAATTCTTATTGGAAAAAGTATTTGATTAGATTTCAGTAAGTATAGTAATGATAAATTTTAATTTTCTTAAATGCAAACTTCTTTTTCTCCTCCCAGGTGGGCAAGCAGACGTCATTCGAAGAGTGCGGCATCAGTTGTGGGAGCTTTTTGGGAAGTTATTGCAATTAGGAAGAGCAACAAGTTCCTTTTTTTTTTTCCTCGCTCATTCTACTGGCCTCATCATTACTGTTCTTTTGATTCAACCATCATTCATGCCAACTTTTGCCATTAGCCCTAGCTATCAAATGTTTAAACATTGTGACTCTAGCAAGAAATCATATGTTTTCATACACGGAAGCTGAACCCTAAGATAAACTTACTTCCTGTAGCTGCATATTGCATACATAATCCAACTAAAATAGTTGCTCTTCCTGAAAGCATTGGCATGTGGCTTCCTTTTGCTGGGTGTGCACCCATATCATAACATCAATTTAATAATGCTGCACTGGACTCTGAAAGATTTGTTTTCAATTTTTACATTTGGGACATCATACACTCACATTGTGTATATATATGCAAACTGTCGTATTTTGTCATCTGACAGATGTTTGTTTAGTTTTTGTTCATTAGCTGTGAAATAAAATGTACGGCTAGCAAAGTTCCAGTGTGGTCACTTGATCAGTTTGAGCGTAAGGCTTACACCTTGTTATGTTCTTGTGGATGTTAAGACATTTTGTGCGGCTAGTTGTGCCTGGGCATGGTGCTAAATTAAAGGATTTTAGTATAATCAGTCACGGGTACTAATTCAATTCATGCTAATAATTGTAGTACAGATGTGTGGGCATTGGCTTCAGCATACCTCAGATTGGTCGGCCTCATACTGCTGTTTCGAGAACTGAATATTGTCACAACTAAAAGATGGCATTGATATCAATATTGTCGTGTTGCAACAATATTTAATGTTGCAACAAATTTAATGCACAAACCATTTTACCCATTAGTAAACTTGACAAGACTTTGCACAATACATTTAGTGGTGATAGTCATTCTATACATCACAAGCACTTACTGCTTGTCTTTGATCAGTGAATATCATTGTGGAATGCAATCAAAACGAACAAAGTAGACTGACCCCGAACAGGTTTTCAGCTTGCTACTTTTGGTTGTGCTCATCAAGAAAACTGTCGCGGTTCCCTTGAATAGGTGACCTGTAGGAGTATTGTCGTGCCTGGGTATTTGGATCCATCCCACCGCTGCAACCAGTTGTTGCGAACGGTATTTAGATCCGTCCCTTCTCGGCAACCAGGTTGTTGCTACGATAGGGCAGTGTCGGACTCCATTTGGTAGCGTAGTCGAGTCTCCGGGTTGAGGAAATGCTGCTAGCAAGTTGGGAAAACAATAACAAGTTTACTGGCACTTTTTAAGAAGTTGAAATACCTCCAGCCACAAATTCTTGGAGGAAACCCGACGTTTCGAGACCGGCTTGGTCTCTTCTTCAGGGGTGACTGTGCTGATCAGGGAGGCTTCGTCGCAGCTTGTTTTTGGCTCCGCCTTTCTCTTTCCCTCACGTTCCGGAGGCCGTGCACGTAGATCGGAGGCATTGTTCCGAGGGACCGGTTCACATTCGCAGGTATGTCCTGGATGTGCCACGACTCGAGTAAGAACCTCCTTCCCAGAATCCTTTCCGTTTCTATGATGGAAGCGCCCTCGAAGTCAATTTTGTGGTCGTGCTTCTCACAATGCTCGCAATTTACATCGTGACAAGGTCAGCGTTCAGCGACGAGCGAATTGGATGAGCTTGTTACCGAGGGCTCAGAGCCCCATTTCTCACTTAGCACCGTCGTTTTAACCCCTCAGGCTGGCTCCTCCTTCTTGATGACCACCAATCACACACACGACCCCACCCACCATGGCACAGTCCATTTCACTGTCGCTGAGGGGTCGTTGCACTCTTGAAACAGCAAGGGTCAGGTGGTCGACGGCACGCTTGTGGGGGAAGCAAAGGCGACAGGTTCCTCGGGCTCGTTCCTCGTACTCTTCTTTTCCCCGAAGGCAGAAAAGGGTCTGCGGCGACTCCTGTCCAAATATACAGGTCATGTCGTTTCGGCAGCATACCAAGTCAAGCCCAGGTGGCCCATTGTCTCCGGCTTTGCCGTCCCGGGAACGCCGTTTCCAGGAAAGATGCAGGTGTTCTAGCAGTGTGAGAACGCCTCGCCCGCCGATTCTGATGGCCAGCGCGTCGGCACCGACTGCCAGTCATAACAGCCTCCCTAGTAGCACGCATTGTTGCCACAACGTTGCTGCAATGTTACCTTCCAACATTGCCACAACGTGGCTAATGTCCGCTTTTGGTAGCATTCGCGCAACATTCAAAGCAACATTGCCACAATGTTGACGAAACATCTTCGCAATGCTGCTTAAAAGTTGCTACAACATTTAGACAACCTTTCGTAACTTACCAACGTGCAGCAATGTTGATGAAACGTTTTCGCAATGCTGCTTGAAAGTTGCTACAACATTCAGGCAACTTTTAGTAACTTAGCAACTTGCAGCAATGTTGATGAAACGTTTTCGCAATGCTGCTTGAAAGTTGCCACAACATTTCGGCAGCCTTCAAGCAACTGAAGTGCGACATACAGAAACGTTGATGCAACATTCTTGCAACGTTACTTCAATGTTTCAACAACATAACGGCAACCTTTGAGTAACGTAATTGCTACATACAGCAACATTCTCGCCGTGCTGCTTGGATGTTACTGCAACATTTGGGCAACTTTTGTGTAACTGCAACATATGCCAACCTTCGCTTCAAGGCACTGGTGTGGTGTTCACGGCTCCTTTTTCATGCACGTCCCTCAACCATAGGTATCTCGATTTCGTCATGCCTATAGAAACAGCAAGTGACAGTGCAACCGCCAATGGCAGAGAGGACAATAAATTCTTGCATTTACATGATATGTAATGATGCTCAACATTAGTGGTCATGAAGCCAGTCTCAATTGAACAGCTGTGTTACATGCACATCTACTTGTTGCCAGTCAATGGTTACTATAGCAGTAATATTTGCCAAAAGGTGTAAACAGGACAATTTATATTAGCCTAACATATATCACTGTGCAAAAGGAAGAATTATTCCTCCATGTTTCTTATGCAATACATGCATCTCGGTGCTTGCAGTATGTTGTCGGCAATATAGTTTAAGGGCAGCAGTGAATTAATCCACGATAGCAGTGATTACAGTGAACTTCCTAGTGGCATGGAAGTTCCTAGACATGAGTTCATCACTCAGTATTAACAACATGAAAAGTAATGCAAAGATTTATTACACAGAAGAGAAAAGACGCATAAGCTTGGTTTGAATTTTCCAGAATCAAATAACACTACAACTTTTTCTAAGAAAATATATGCTTATATATTCTTCAAAACAAATGCACCTGTCCAGAATAGCAATACAGCAGAAACATTTTCATTCATCAATGCTGATCACAATCTTTGATGAGGGGCCTATTGCGGCTAGCTGTGCGACATTTGCAGTGAAAATGGCCACCAATATTGATGAATAAATGACCCTAAATTCTTGCAATGAAAAAGGTAAACAAACAGAATAAAAAACCAGAATATTGGCACCAATGCTGGTCTTACAGTGAAACTAGCAATATTAAGAAAAAGAAAATACTGCGTACAGTAACATTACAAAATAGTGTCAACAAACTTGGCCTCTTCAAGACATTCCAGCAGTTCTGACAAGACAAAATGTGACACAGGAATAAGTGAGCAATAATCTTGGAAGTCTGGTACCTGCGTGGTCATTCATGAAGTGTTCTTAACATTAACAAAGCTGCAAAGTTAGGCTTGACTATATACTGTAATATTACAAAAAAGAAAGTGAGCAAACCTAAGAGCACTTGCACTTTCCTTTTTGAAATCTCCTAAAGAAAATGTGGCACAGGAGAAACTAAGCATCAGTCCTGCAGCACTGGTACCCATAATTGTGTGGCCCCTTATAGTTTTAACATCGACAAAGCTGTGAAGGCAGGCTTGACCAGATACTGTAGTACTACAACATGGCAAGACAAACATAGGTGCAAGTTGCCCTTATAAAGATAGCCCAGACAGACAAAATGTGACACAGGAGAAAGTAAGAAATAATTCTGGAGGAATAGTACCGATAACTGTGTGGTCACTTATCAAATTTTTAACATGAACAGACCTGTGAAGGCATGCTTGACTAGACTGCAATATTGCAAAATAGCATGAACAAACATAAGTGCAGCTTGCCCCTTTTGAGGTAACCAAGAAAGGCAAAATGTGATGCAGGAGAAAGTAAGAAATAATCTTGCAAGGCTGGCAGCCGTAACAATGTGGCCCCACATCAACATCACTTTGATATCAACAAAGCTGTGAAGGCACGCATCACTAGATAAGGTAATATTACAAAATAGTCTGACAAAATGTGAGTGCAGCTTTGCCCCTTTTAAAGTAACCTAGAAAGACAAAATGTGACAGATGAGAATTTAAGACATAACCTTGCAAGGCTGGTACTATAACTATGTGGCCATTCATCAAGTGTTCTTAAAATTAACAAAGCTGCAAAGGCAGGCTTGACTAGATGCTGTAATATTACAAAATAGTGTGAATAAACCAAAGAACAACTTTTCCTTTTGAAATATCCCAAACAAAAAGTAGCACAGGTGAAATTAAGCAATAGTTCTGCGGGATTGGCACCCACAACTACAAAGCATCAAGTGTCTTAACATCAATTCTGTAACGGCACGCTCAATTGATACAACACTGAGGTATTATATTTACATGGAACGAACAAACATCAGTGCAAGTTGCCCTTTGGAAGCTATCTTAACTCTACAAAAAAATAGAAAGAACTGAAAGTTGAAAGAATTTAAACAACACGGGGTTTGAGATCACGTTGGCGCAGTAAGTCCTTTCTGGTGCACATTTGTAGTAGTGTGCGCACTGTACATGGTGCTGTAATGCAAACAAGGCGACAAGACGAACAGTCAGAGAACCGAGGTCGAATACAGGCTGGCACTGCCTCTCTGGAGAAAAAAGAAAAGGGCACAAACTAAACTGGCAGAATAAAGCAACAGACTTAAGTAACTTGAAGCACTTAGGTCCTGCTAATTTGCCTACAAATCTACAACACCAATTTGGCTCAACCTGCAATTGTGTTCAAGGCCTTACGAAAACAAAAATAAAATTAATACATCCTGAAACTCACGCTTATTTCTTTCCTATTGGTGGTTCTGAATAAATCACCACAGCACCGTTAACAGTTTCAGTGGTCAAAAATGAATGCATTGCCATGCATGAGTACCGGCAAAACTTATCTTTATATTCAACGTACAAAACTAAGGGTGTCCGGCGTTAGGCAAGGTGGAAGCGGCTGATTCAGTGCCAGACGAATAATAAACGCCACTAACATCACGTTCGCCTGTGATTGATGCGCGCGGTAAACTGAGCGCGCCGTGCAACTGCGGGGCGCCGAGCATGCAGTTGGGTCAGAAAACGGAACTTCATTCCCGCGCTCTGCTGACTCGTTCACCGAGTGATCGTCGCTGCGACAGTCGTCACTTGTATCGAAACAGCTAACGAGCTCATGACGAACATCTTCAGCTATTCTTCAACGCTTTTGCCTGTCGCCTACTTCACTCAATGCGCACTTCACCCGCTGCATTTTTCGCCCGCGAACTCCGTATAAAGCAAAGAGCCAAGGCAGGAAAAGTCCTCGCAAACCACGGAATATTCTGCGAGTGACCATATAACCGGACAATGATTGATGTTATAATATATAAATCCACAAAAGACTTACCGTTCTCTTTCCAACGCAGTATTCTCGTAGTCTTCAGCTGAGCGCCACGAAGAGCTCAAACATCGCGCACAACTTTCCACGGAAAACTGCGCGAGGCGGTAAATGCAGAACAAATGGTAGTGTAAGCAGTGTAAGTGTTCTGTGGGAGAACGATCCTCAGGTCACGTGGGCATAAAGTCACGTGATCAAAGCGATAGCTTCACCTAGGAGCAGAGAGTGTGTCTAGGGACGGTTTAGGTACAACCACCGAACACGCGGAACACGTAGTGCAATGGGTGTTCTCTGGTACAATCGCGTGGTGCGTGATGGGTGTGTGTGAGAGGAATGAACGGGGTGGGCGTGTGTCCACAGCTTCCGAGCTAGTAAAGTTGCGTTAATTCGTTACCACTTAAAAACGTTTCCGTGAATGGTTTGAGAAGTGTTTTGCGTTTTTTTTCCTTCATGGGGGTATTGCATGAAGCTGCACACTTTTCAAGTGTCCCGTAGAAATGCTTGTACGCAAGAAGAGTAGCTGGGCTTGTTCGTGTACATACATAACGCAAGCGGAATAGCTCACACCGAGGCAGGAACGGTGTAAGCAAGTCGACACGAGAGTATGTGTTGTCTTGCTTGCTCCGACTTCTTCTTTAAATCCATGTTCGCGAACATGGTGCTGACGAAGATCTAGAAGCTTCAAAAAGTACTTTGGACACAAGTCGCACGCGATAGTCCTTCCTTCACCGCACTCCTTTGTTTTTGCTGTTGCCAAGGCCTCTTCTCCATGGACATTTTTTATGTGCCTTTTTAAATTGCTCGCATTTGAAAAAGCCTTGTCGCAGAAAGTGCAGATCTTGTCAAGTCTCGTGGAGGTGCTAGCGCGCGCCCCGGCGCTTTCGCTGCCGTCCATCGAGAGCGTCCGACAGGAGAAAAGAATCGCTCTCCGCTAACTCGGGAGACGGGAACGCGAGGCTCACTTGTTGCGGGATCGGCAGGAACTGTAGGTAAACTGGGAAAACTTGGCATCGCCTCATAGGGAATAATCGAGCTCTTGATTTCTCTCGTGGTTGACACTGCACCGTCCCTGACGGTGACGCTGCACTGTCCCTTGACGCTGCACCGTCCCCAGAAAGCGATGTTATACGGAGCGGTGACGCCTGCATCGAACTAGCCAATGAGAGCGAGGATCACCCTCCTGGAGGTTACCCATAGAGTTTCCTACAATAGAGTTACCGCTTCGCGAAAACTGCTCTCGGCCATTAACGATGTCACTAACCGTAGGACTGCCGCTGATAAGCAAAGGCTCCGCTTTTTGTTTCGGTTTCACTTTTATATGCGGCTTGCCCCTGCGGCACCACTGCGCCAGAATCAATGCGTCAGTGGGATAATTTATGAAGGTGCATATTTATCACGAGATACATATCGTATAAATCTATTTTGAATATGCGATGTGCACGTGTACGCGCACGTTTTCATTTCAGGCAGCAGTGCAGCAATGGCATCTTTATTTTGGGCAAGCAGCTGAGAAATCTTTTAAATTTAACTGTGCATGCCACGGAAATAACACCGGTTTTGCAGTTACAGTTGTTTTGCAGTTGCGGCGGCGATGTTCCAGCCGTGTGGTCAAATATGGGCCAACGTCTGTCAACATTTGACAACATTGTATTAACATAGTAAATGCAACGTTACTAAAACATTGCTGAACGTTGTTGAATGTTGAGCAACATCTGACAACATTGACGCAATGTTGTGAAATGTTGCACAACATTCAACAACATTCGCAACATTGTGACAACATTGCAGCAAAAATTCGTGCTACTAGGGCTGTTGTTTGACACAATGTGGTGAGAAGTTAATTACAAATCTATTTACCTTTGATGAGAAATCTTCCAATATTTTATCACTGAAACAGGAAATTGTAGTAACGATACAAGTTGAAGCTCAAATATATATTTCTGCAGATGAAATAGTTTATCAACATCAAAATAAAAATTCGGCAACTAATAAAATGGTCACTGACAAAATGGCTGTGGCTTAAAGGGCCCCAAAACCACCCACAAATCGAAATTTAGTTGTGTTGCTGTTGTGCACGAGTCGGCAAACACTGCAGCCGCGAGAATTTTTATAAACAGTGCCATAATGGCGGAACTACACGCGTTTAATGATCCAAAAGCGGTCGCCGCTCGCTTCGCTGCTTTCAGCTAAGCTCCGTTCATCGTCTCGTCTCTTCCTCCTGGCCGAGTGCTCTTCGCCGTGCCAGGAGGAAGAGCGGCGAGCGTGCGTACCTGCGAGCAGACAAACGGATTCTGTTTGTGGCAGGGTGTCGGAACGGGACGAAATGTTTTTCGTTTCGGTTTTAGTTTCGTTTCACCGCAAAAAGTTCAGTTTCGTTTCTGTTCCGGAACGAAAAAAAAAAAACATTCCGTAACGGTTTTGTTTCATAGTTGGTCAGCTTTCCCAGCTTTCAATTCTACTTGGTTTTGTTTCTTTGTATAAAAAAAGAAAGTATGAAAAAGGTGAGGCAATCATTAAAAAAAAACATTGGACTTGTGATGTAGTTGCTTGCCCTCCTCTTTAAAAAGTGGGACAAGGGTACAACACGTTCTTCGGAGGAGCGGAAGTAACTGTACCACGTATTCCTACCAACTAGCACGAACCAGTATTTATTTCAAAGTCATAGTATTTATTTTCTCACAAGACAAATACGAATTTTCTTAGTGGACTCAGTCCTTTGTGTCAAGGGAGTGAGAACGATCTCAGAAGCAGCACGTCATTGAGTGTACTCTGATGTGCGAGACCGTTGTTCTGATAAAAAGATCGCCAGGCCTGCGTAGAACACGCAGCACAGTCACAGCAAAAGCTGGAAGAGCGGATTTTGTAGAGCCCGTTTTGTCTGTTGGGGCAACTAATACAAGTACACATGCAAGGTACCCACGACATCATAAATCATCGCAATTTTTCTGAAGTAGCGAAGTTCCCACTATGCCATTTTGCGTCATTCTTCGGAGAATCGCGGTACCCGCTACACATCTGTAAGGCATTATCTGCACTTTGTGCTGTGGCTGATGATGATGGAGAATTATGGCTGAGCACTTTGCAGTAAGTGGGAAGGAGTGTTGCGGAATGGGCGCCTCTATTCCATTCCAATTCCATCCGGGGAATTAGAACTTGCCGCAGTTCCATTTCTTTTAATTCCTCGGAATGAAAAAGCTTAGCCCATTCGCACTCTGGGAATGGCCCGGCAGTTCGATTCCATTCCTGCAATTCCTCAGCCTAGGAAAGGCATCTTGATAGTTTTATCGAGCTTTGTATGTTACAAATGTCCGACCTATCCTTGAATATGACTGTCCAGTATGGGATCCTCATGGTCAAACTCTAATCTATAAACTTGAACGCACACAAAACCGCGCTGCACGCTTTGTCAGCGACAATTATAACTTTAACTCCAGTGTTACCTGTATTAAAGGCAACTTAGGATGGATTAAACTTCTTGAGCAGCGCAGAAAATTCTTGCGATTAAAGTTTTTCCATTCGATCTTTTGTAATGAAATTCGCATCAACAAGAGTTTATACATGATGAGACTGTACTACGTGTCACATAGAAATGATCATTCAAAAAAGAATCCGCGAGATCAGCTGTCGTACCGGTGTCTTCGCTAATTCTTTTTTTCCTTTCACTACTCGTGAATGGAATAAGTTGGATGCGTGTGTTGTTGATCTTCCAGCCGATATGTGCCATTTTTTTACTGTAAAACTGTGTTTTTCCTTTCTAACCCCCTACAATAGTGCCCACTTGGGCGATGTAGGTTTCACTAATAAATAAATAAATAAATAAATAAATAAATAAATAAATAAATAAATAAATAAATAAATAAATAAATAAATAAATAAATCGAGATAAGAATAAACGCCCCATAAAGCTTATGTCATCAGATGCATTAAGAACTACGAAAGTACGCAAAACACGTTACCAAGGTGGAGGGATAGTAGCTTGGTGACATATCCCGTGCAGTAAAACCACCCTACTAATTCCCATAGGGGCAGTTCTCCCGCTACCTATAGTATTTGCATGGTCAATGCATCTATGAAAGAATGGTGGTGTTTCAACATTGTTTAAGCTTAAATCTGTTAACGCTAAAGTGACGAGATGGCATATTTTTATGCTGACAAAAGTGCCTTTGCATCAAATACGGAACACTGGCCCGCACTGCTCGTCAGCACTCACGCTTGTCAAGCGCGCCTCGCAAGCATCGATGGGGTGTGGAGAACTTTGTGTTCGCCTGCACGCATGTATGCAATGTCTTCCTTGTCGCAAAGGTTATTTACGTGGGTCAGGTACGATCAAGCTGTGCATAGAGTATTCGGCATTTTCGTGTGGGCGTATCAATGGAAACTAACACGCAGGGGTCATTTGTAATCATTGTAATCGCAGAGGCTTGTAATCAACCAAGCCATTTTAAAAATACTGCTGTATTGTTAATTTGCGAGGCTCTGACTTACTAACGTTTGAAGTTTGAAAAACAGCACATAGACGAAAACGTGCTCTATTTTCGGAAAAACACATAATTCCATTTCCATTCCATTCAGTGCAAAATGCGCTTAATTCCATTCCCATTCCGTTCCTCCGAGCATTGTCCCCATTCCATTCCAGGGTCGCGAAAATGTGGAATGATTTCGGAGCCTTTCCCGTTCAGGAGTGGCAACTCCGCAACACTGGTGGGAAGCATTAAACCACACACTCTTTGCGCTATTAGCATTGTGTGATGACTGGTTGGTATTTTACTCTTCTGCCGCGCTATATTACATATTTTAACGCGATTCCTTGCCCGACATGACGCCTGTATAGAGTATTTTTGCGATGAAGTTAAAAGCACCAACTGTGGTGGTGGAAGACTCGACTGCCACGCAGAGGGCGCAGATTAAAATCCCATCCGATCCTAGAAATGTGTTTCTCATTTAATTTTTTCTTATATCGCGCGATAGCGCTCACGTACACCGGCGGCGGCTGACAACTATATGGCGCCAAACTCGGCTGTTGTGATCTCATAACAGCTTTCACTGTAACAAACTTCAGCGTCGACAACGCTCTCTCCACTTTGGCCTGCTTGACAGGCGCGCCAAAGTCCACTCGTCCATTAATATAAACATCTCTTGTTGCCACTGTTTTCGTTTTTCGCACAATTTTAACATATCATTTGCTTTGGAATTCCTGCCTGAGGTACGCGCTAATACTGTACCCTGAAATATGTTCACATTGCATGAGTTCAGTTGTTCCGGATTGCGAAATTTTCTCATGAACCGAAAAACGATTGAAAAAATTTCGGTTTCACTCCGGAACGAAATAATAAATAAAGTTTCGGTTACGTTTTCGTTCCGGTCAAAAATATCGTTTTTTTCGTTTTTCGTTTTCGGTTTTCGTTCCGTTCCGACACTCTGGTTTGTGGATGACATGACCAGAGGTAAATCCCCAGTGTTCGCGTCACGGCGAACACTGGGGATTACTGAAAGGCCCGTGAAGGAGAAGGGATTGTTTCTTGGAATTTGTGGTGCACCCGCGGCCCGTAGCGCTGCCGCATTTGGCATTTTGTTCATCGTGACGGCATTGTGAACTCGATGCGCGCGTTTACTTGAAATGTTAAATTATCAAGGAGGGACGTTCCCTTTAAGCAGGATACTGGCTTTAGCTGGTAGGTGATTCATACTTCACGAAAAATTTTTGGCGGTGGTGCCCGTCCTGTTCATTGTGTTCCGTTGTGTCCGTGTTTTAGTTTCGAAGGTAAACATTCGGCAGATATCTGCCTGGTTGGGGAATTTGTGGAAAAGAGAAAACTCCAACCAAGATTTGTTTTAAGATATTCGACATTTTAAAGCCTGACCGGCTTCTTCAGAAGTGAGAAGGCCTGATAGGCACAGCGCTTATATCTTGCCGTACGTGCGAGGTCTGGCGCCCGTGATGTAGGGACACGCGGCGTCATTTCGGCGCCGCGGATGTCCTGTTTCCCCAGCCTTTTCTCCTGTGGAGGGCTCTGCGGATAAACGCCGTTGTGTAGCCGTTAGTACCGAAGTCTCGGATTACTTTCTTCCTGATCCGCCGCCCTGTTGATGAGCATATCCTTTCGAGCCTGTTGACAAGGCTTCGAACCAACAGGCGTGCGCATGGGGGGGGGGGGGGGGGGGGCAAAGTCTGCCAAATACGTTATCTTAGTAGGAATGGGTCCGCTGCTACGAACCTTTGCCCTGTGCACGCCTGTGCTTCGAACCACGGAAACCAGGTTCGCAAGGAAAGTACGCGAGGTAGATTATACATATAGTAACGTTGGTGGGGGCTGCGGTTTCTGTATCGTCATTTTGCGCTCCGTAGCTGTCAAAAAAAGTTTGAATTTCCGCCCCGCCACGGTGGTCTACACTCACAGAAAAGATCGAGTAAAAAGGGCGTCTTTTTGTCCCACAATAATAATTGTCAGGCTTGCTTGCGTTTCCTTTCTTGAAAACAGTTCTCGTCTCTTTTCTATCAAGAATGCTATGTCACGCTGATAATGCGCGCGCCGTTCGTGACCGGGAACGCGGTGACAACGCGAGGTGGATGACGATTATCCTTCTGTGGCAGAAATAATCCCCAAATACTCGATTTTTTCTTGGTGTATACCTCGTGTTATTACCGCGTTCCCGGCACTTCCCGGTCACGAACGGCGCGCGCGTTATCAGCGTGACAGCATTCTTGATAGAAAAGTGACAAGAGCCGGGTTTTCAAGAAAGGAAACGCGAGCAAGCCAGATGACGATTATTGTTGTGTAGCAGAAATACTCCCCAAATACTCGATTTTTTAGTCTACGCCACGGTGTAAGAATATTCAGGTGTTGACACTGCGCGCGCCTAAGCGGCCAGAAAATGTTCGGTCGTCGGTCCGTAGGGACTTTAGTCGGTCCGTTGAGCGCTGCGCCATCTAATGGCTTGAGGCGGAGAGCGCCCGCGAGTAGCCGAATTAGGGTGGCTAGTGTTGGCTAGCCACCCTAGCCGAATCACGGTGGTGCTGCGTCATCGCCGCCGCTCTCCGTGCCCTCTCCTGTTGCTCTCTCGATTTCGCCCCTCGACGCCGCTTGGCGGATGCACATTATCCAGCAAAATGGCAAAGAAAAATGCACGTTATCAGCAGCATGCGCGTTGCTATGGAGACGACTGCCCCGCTTTTCGTAGCGCCCTCTAAGGCGGCGCCGATGAAACTGCAAGTCATCTGATAAGAACCCGAACATTATCTGGACGCGCTGATTGCGGTTTCCCATGCGTTGGGGGAAGAGTGTCATCACCTGAGTATATTCTTACACCGTGTTCTGTATATATACGAACAATCAATTTCTCTTTCCATTCAGGATCGAGTGCTGTTTCTTGGGCTAGTTGGAATAACCTACTGCATTTTTGGACGCGCTTCATGAAGACAAGGACACAGTGAGGCACAAAGAAATACGTTTGTGGTTTTCTGTATACCTCGACGTGTCCTTGTCTTCATCAAGCGCGTCCAAAAATTCACAATTCCATTCTTTGCGATATGCTATAGGCTCGTGTACTTAGATTCAGGCGCACGTTCAAGTGTATACTTGAACGTGTGAGTGTATACTTACTTACAGTAAGTATACACTCACAGAATAGATCAAGTAAAAAGGGCGTCTTTTTGTCCCACAACAATAATCGTCATCTGACTTGCTTGCGTTTCTTTTTTTCAAAACTCGGCGCTGGCCACTTTCCTACCAAGAATGCTGTCACGCTGATGGAGCACATGTCTTTTGTGACCAGAAAGTGCCGGGCGCGTGGCGATCGCGCAAGGAAAGGGAGGCAAAATGAATGACGATTATCGTTGTGGGACAAAAAGACGCCCTTTTTACTCGATCTATTCTGTGAATGTACTCACAGAAAAGACCGAGTAAAAAGGGCGTATTTTTGTCCCACAGCAATAATCATCATCTGGCTTGCTTGCGTTTCCTTCCTTGAAAACTCGGCGCTGGCCACTTTCCTACCCAGAATGCTGTCACGCTGATAGCGCACATGCCGTTCGTGACTAGAAAGTGCCGGGCGCGCGGCGATAATGCAAGGAAACGAAGGCAAAATAAATGACGGTTATCGTTGTGGGACAAAAAGACGCCCTTTTTACTCGATTTATTCTGTGAGTGTATGTAAGAAAAAATGGAGTATTTGGGGAGTATTTCTGCTACACAGCAATAATCGTCATAGGGCTTGCTCGTGTTTCCTTTCTTGAAAACCCTGCTCTCGTGACTTTCCTATCAAGAATGCTATGTCACGCTGATAACGCGCGCGCCGTTCGTGACCGGGAAGTGCCGGGACCGCGGTGATAACGCGAGGAAAGTACGCGCTGTGGATGACGATTATCGTTGCGTCAGAAATACTTCTCGAATACTCGACTTTTTCTTACTCTCTAAGGAAAAATCAAGTATATCGGGAGTACTTCTGCCACGCAACGATAATCGTCATCCGGCTTGCTCGCGTTTCCTTTCTTGAAAACCCGGCTATGGACACTTTCCATTTAAGAATGATATGTCACGCTGATAACGCGCGCGCCGTTCGTGACCGGGAAGTGCCGGGACCGCGGTGATAATTCGAGGAAAGCACGCGAAGTGGATGACGCTTATTGTTGTGTGGCAGAAATACTCCCCAAATACTCGATTTTTTCTTAGAGTGTAGAGTGTAATACACTCACAGAATAGATCGAGTAAAAAGGGCGTCTTTTTGTCCCACAATGATAATCGTCATTTATTTTGCCTTCCTTTCCTTGCATTATCGCCGCGCGCCCGGCATGTGCGCTATCAGCGTGACGTAGCATTCTTGGTAGGAAAGTGGCCAGCGCCGAGTTTCCAAGAATTGAAACGCAAGCCAGATGACGATTATTGTTGTGGGACAAAAAGACGCCCTTTTTACTCGACCTTTTCTGTGAGTGTACACTCTAAGAAAAAGTCGAGTATTTGGGGAGTATTTCTGCTACACAACGATAATCGTCATCCACCGCGCGTACCTTCCTCGCGTGATCACCGCGGTTCCGCCACTTCCCGGTCACGAACGGCGCGCGCGTTATCAGCGTGACATAGCATTCTCGATCGAAAAGTGACGAGAGCCGGGTTTTCAAGAAAGGAAACGCGAGCAAGCCAGATGACGATTATTGTTGCGTGGTAGAAATACTCCCCAAATACTCGATTTTTTCTTAGGGGTGATTCCACGTAAGATCGAACAAACGATGGCTGGTCGACCTCTCAAATTTATTTCAAAATTTTATATATTATTGCCTGATGAGTGGAAAGAAGAGATCCGCAATTTGTTTTGCCGCCAAAAATTTTTTCGAACCACAGGAAATCAATAATGACGAAGAGGTGGAGTGGAGCGCTCATCCGCTCTGCTGTTTTGGCCAACTTTCGTTATGAATTGCACAAAATATATTAAAGTTAGGTAGCTGAAATTTATTTACCTAAATATATGCATGTTTTTGCTTCTGCTCAGGTATTTTTAGTTTTTATGTGTAGTGTAGATGTTTTTATAAAAAACCTCAAAAATGGCCCAATCGGCAAAATTTTCTTTACTTTGAAGGTCTTTATCTCAAAAAAGCCTTGTAGCAGAGCGACAAAAATTCCGCATTACTTTCTTCGCATGCGTATCTACAAAACTGCCAAATATTGTATTTATATAACTTTTAAGTAAAGAGATATGATCGGGCTAAGTTCAAGAAAACACCGAACAATGAAAACTTCTGACGACAATTAAAAAAAAACCCCATTTTTTAAATTTCTTAAACTTTGTCCACTTATTCTCCTCCACATCAGCTTTCACAATCTTTAAAAACATGTTGCATAATGTCGTTGCACTAATAGTTACGGCCCCTCCAATGAGACCCTTAGGCAAGGATGGGCAATTCCGACTTCTTGCCCAGCAAGTGTATAAAATGCAGGCAGGATTGAATTTCTTTTTATTAAAAGGTCAGCAGGTACCTAAAAAGGTGTCGCCGGCACTGAAGACGTTAATTTTGAAATTATTTGGTCACTGCAGCGGCCACGAGCGCGGAGCTACCGAGTAGGCGCGCGCACCCGAGATGCTCATTGTAATATGAGACGGCGCAGTGAGAGCTCGTTCTCGCGTCCTCAGACCGATTGAGTTCGAAACAGCAACACCTCTCGGGTGACTTGAACGCACGTCCACTGGAGCTTCGCTATTCTATCCGCCCTCTGTTTGCATCTCAGCTAGGCGCTGATAACCCGGCGGAGATGGAAGCAAGATGAAAAATCTATAAGGGAGCTATGAGCGCTCGCTTCACGCACGCTGCTGCCACAGAAACTGCGCTGCGCCAGTTGCGATTAGTGGAAAGCATGAACGTGGCGCTCCAGTGGCAAAGCAAAATATGGATTGTCAAAGGAAAGAAAAGCAAAACTATCGGTAACCGGATGCGCTTGTCTATATTAGATGTCGGCAGCAGACGGCGTGAACTGGCCGCGCGTTCGGTGCGCTGTTCACACTTCATTCGGCGCGGATAGTTCTTGTGCTTTGCTCTTACTCTACTCCTCCTGTGCGTTTCATGACGAGAAAGTATAGCTCTGAATGAGTCTATTGTGAAGACTACCTTTCGAAGCACAAGAAGCTTAAAGGAGTACTGACACGAATTTTAAAAAATTTCGGATTGTTGCTCTAAATAAAAATACTGGTGTCGAGAAACCTAACACGACTATTGTGGTGCCTGGGAATGCATCCTATATATTTTAATTAGCGCCACCTTAAAAAGACACTTTCGGTTTCGATATCGAGGGGGTGGCTTCTCAGTGTCGTTTCATAGCAGTGTGACGTCACGCAGATACAGAAATTCGTACGTACTAGCGGGAAATCCGTCATCTGCTCGTGGTGCAATAGACAACGATGAGTGAATTGTCGTCCAGTGAACCTGACAGTGATTTTTACCATTTAGGCTGCATGCAGGACGCAGAACTCGCGAACTCGGAGGAACTGTCTTGACTTGTTGGGATAATGTCTTTGCAGTGTGGCTGGCTTGCAAATGCTCAGCGACGAAAACTTCAAAGTCAAATTAAAATATTTTATACGTGTTCTCCGACTTCAGTGTGCGGACAGCGTGAACACTGCATACCAACGAAGCAAAAAATGTCCCTTTTGCGATGTCTCAAAATCGTGTCAGTACTCCTTTAATTATTGCAAAGAAGCCAAAATTTCGCAGAGTTACCGACCTAGACATAAATGCTTTGAAGGAACGTTTAACGCCCGAAAGATGAGTGACTGTCAGTGAGACGGACTACTTGTGCTACGCGTGCTTTTGCTGCCACTGCAATGAAAGATCTTCACGGAACGCACAGTTTAACGATGACATTCTTATGCCCCCTGAAAAAGAAATCGACGCAATTAACCAGATCACTGCGACTACCGGTGCACGTGCGTTCAAGTCACCCGAGAGGTGTTGCTGTTTCGAACTCAATCGGTCTGAGGGCGCGAAAACGAGCTCTCACTGCGCCGTCTCTTACAACGAGCATCTCGGGTGCGCGCGCGCCTGATCGGTAGCCCCGCGCTCGTGGCCGCTGCAGTGACCAAATATTTTCAAAATTAACGTCTTCAGTGCCGGCGACACCTTTTTAGGTACCTGCTGGCCTTTTAATAAAAAGAAATTCAATCCTGCCTGCATTTTATACACTTGCTGGGCAAGAAGTCGGAATTGCCCATCCTTGCCTAAGGGTCTCATTGGAGGGGCCGTAACTATTAGTGCAACGACATTATGCAACATGTTTTTAAAGATTGTGAAAGCTGATGTGGAGGAGAATAAGTGGACAAAGTTTAAGAAATTTAAAAAATGGGGTTTTTTTTTAATTGTCGTCAGAAGTTTCCATTGTTCGGTGTTTTCTCGAACTTAGCCCGATCATATCTCTTTACTGAAAAGTTATATAAATACAATGTTTGGCAGTTTTGTAGATAAGCATGCGAAGAACGTAATGCGGAATTTTTGTCGCTCTGCTACAAGGCTTTTTCGAGATAAAGACCTTCAAAGTAAAGAAAATTTTGCCGATTGGGCCATTTTTGAGGTTTTTTATAAAAACATCTGCACTACACATAAAAACTAAAAATACCTGAGCAGAAGCAAAACCATGCATATATTTAGGTAAATAAATTTCAGCTACCTAACTTTAATATATTTTCTGCAATTCATAACGAAAGTTGGCCAAAACAGCAGAGCGGATGAGCGATCCACTCCACCTCTTCGTCATTATTGATTTCCTGTGGTTCGAAAAAATTTTTGGCGGCAAAACAAATTGCGGATCTCTTCTTTCCACTCATCAGGCAATAATATATAAAATTTTGAAATAAATTTGAGAGGTCGACCAGCCATCGTTTGTTCGATCTTACGTGGAATCACCCTTAGATTGTATGCGTTGCACAGACTCCCCAAGTGCACCCATTCGGTTGGTTGGTTAGCGAAACTTTATTCGGTGAATGTTAAAAAAAAGGAAAATGAACCCCACGCTGCGGAATGAAGGCTTGCCCCGTTACTTGGCTGAATTTATACCCGTTGCTTTTTGAAAAGCTCCGGAAAATATATTCTTTTTCCTTAGAAACGAAAGGCCCAGCATAGCACGTGCAGTAATCCTGTCAAGCCACCCTGTGTGTATGCCGGCACAGGATGCGTGCGCACACATGTTTATGCACATGTTCATACATTGTCGTGCCGCGTTTCTGTAGCCTTAGGCGCTACTTTAGGTTTGGACAGTAGCATCTTCGCCATACACAAACATATGTTTTTCTTGTCTGGTAAGCTGCGAAGGCCGTCGTTGTAGTATTCTCTATCAAACAACCCATGTTTTCCATTTTGTTTCATTTTCTGTGAAGTGCGTTTCAGATGACCTTGTGTGGTGTAGTGTTCATGTGCTTCGTCGTCTGAGAAACTATGTGTTTACACAACTGTCACCTTTACAAAACAGTAAAGAAGACGTCGACGTTTCGCATATTAGCAAGCAGTCGTTCAATATGTTGGATTGCGGTTTGCGAAGTAAACATGTTTCCGAGCATATTAAGATCTGCTTATGTTAGTAGACGCCGAAACCATGCGCTGTTTAGTAAAGTCACGTCTCTTTTTCTGCAGCGTTGAACTAGTGCGAAAGCTGTGGTTTCGGCCACTGCATTCAATGACACATGGAGCCGTGCACTTCTTCAAAAAATGCAGTCGTGTGCTGTTCGGCCGCCACTTGGTGGCAACCAATGCCACAATATCTACAGTCATGGGCATTGTCGGTGACCTCGTCCAGCAACACTACGAAGTTTTGTCCGGCCGCCAGGCTGCCGTCAATTCAGTGCGGACATCGCATATGGCAGCAGCCGGTCTGACCACTGGAATGGTGTGCCATTATTGGTGAGAAAATTGAGTTGTACTACTCCGACTTTCCTCAAACTTGTGTCGGCGTATTGAAACAAAAATTGGAGTAACGTTGTGGCAGACAAACAAGCTTACATGATAAGTGGTGCAATAATGTATTAAAAAAGGGCAGAAGTTAGGGCGAAGGTGGAAGCTTGAAGGTATGAAAAATTCAACACGGGGTGTTAATAGTGCCAACGCTTCGACAAGAGGACTTATCTTCTTCAAAGTAGTTGCAGCCTTGAAGAAGACAAGTCCACTTGTCGAAACATCGGTTCCAGCGACGCGCCGTGTTGACGAATTTTTCATACCTGCAATAGTGTGTTGTCATTTACAGTGTTCCTTCGAGTGTTCCTCAAATATGCTTTTACATTGTTAGTATGCACCTTCACCTCAACGACTTTACTCATCCAATGTGTTTGTTTAGTGAGACATACACAACACACTGCTTAATTTTTTAGGAGGATTGGTGTATTAAAAAAAGTGTACTTAAAAGTACCAACAACTGGACAAAACGTGTGATTACATTCTGGTGGAAATGAAAAGACTATGAATTACAGTGACAGAGTCAAGCATTTTTTTTTTTACGATATGAGCAGGATTTTGTTTTTAAATTGCATTTAAAAGTCACAAAAAACCAGCATGTTGCGCAGTATAGCGGAAAAGCTTTGATGCCGCACTATGCAGTCGTTCTGCTTGCTGTACGTAGTCTGATGCTTTTGTGTGCACCGTAATTAGTGCTCAAAATTAGAGTATGTACATTATTATCCATGCCCGCTTTATTCTGTGCTGTGTGTAAACGGAGTTGACGCTGAGAAGTGGCACTACCTTTGCCACAACTAGTAGATGATGTCAAGCCATTGTGCATGCGCGTTGAGTGCACGCATGTGCAGCATGCGCAGCATGCCGCAGCGCACAAACATGAACCGCTGTAGTGCTCACCTACCATTGTTTGCAGCATGTGTTGTGTCTACGACTTCACAGTCGCCACAGATAAAAAAATTCTGATTATGAATGTTTCACTGCGTTTTCTGCATTGCCATTCCGAGATTAGACACTCTGACCGGTCAGCTTTCGGTCCCTTTAAGCCTTTTCAAGTTCTAAGAAAGTGGTTCTAAGAAAGAAAGAGCAATACGCATATCAGCAGAAAAATCCGTTATAGAAATGCATCATCAGATGGACACAACACACATTTGGACTAGAATGTGCAGTAATGAAAAAGAATGCCAACAAAGATGCATGTGAAGTCGTTTCAGCCCCTGTATGATTACTTCATCAACCAATTCTTCTGCTCCTTTGTCTACAGGTACGTCTTACTCGACCGATGGATGCTGGGGCGGTCTGTGCGCACGGTATTGCTGAAGGTGCTCTATGACCAAGTCGTGTTTTCACCCATCAATTTGGTTGTCTACTTTGGCACTGTGGGTTTACTAGAGCGTTCAAGCTATGCTGAACTAAGCCATGAGCTCTGGTTCAAGGGTGGTACTGTTTATAAAGTAGAATGGATAGTTTGGCCACCAGCACAGTTCCTTAACTTTTATGTGCTTCCTCTGAGGTATCGAGTTTTTTTTGACAACCTCATTTCCTTTGGCTTTGATGTATACCTTCCATACGTCAAATATAAGGACCACAGGTCTCACACGAACCATGGCTGAATGCTTTTGTTGTGAACTACTGTTATTGCTTAAGGATGCAAAATCAGTAACAAAAGAGAACAAAGGTATTAAAGAAACATTGGAAATGTATTTTGTAACTTTAAGTTACTCTGAATCTAAGGGATACTAAGCAGAGACGCACACTTTTACATGGAAGTTATTGACAGCCCAGTGTCCAGGTTCCTTTTAGTTTTTTTTTTCTTTTTTTGCAGCGGTCTACATATTCAATGTCACCTTTGTATTTTTTTGTTATGGGCTACTGAGTGATTAAGTAGAACAATTGCAATGCTGTTTTCAAGGATTCTTGTGCGAAAACCTGGATGCCTTGTCTATATTGCAGTGGCCGAGTTGGTCGGCTGGATTTTGGTGGTGTGGCTAAACGCACAATAAGGTGTGGAATGTCATATTTAACTTCCTTCTCCTGCTCCCAGTGAGCCGACTTGTGCACAGATGTGCAGCTAAAGGCACAGCAAAACCAAAAGTGAAATTATATGCAGATCTGTGTATATGCTGAGAGATTGAATGTTGCCACAGGGCTGTGTAAGAGGCCATAAGGGGCACTGTAGTAGATTTCAGAATCAGCTGGCGTGAGGTATATTAAGACACTATATTGAATTTACATAGTCATTGTTCACCTTCTATACGTGTTATTTGTTCATTGCGCCTTGCGTCCCTTATTTGGCTAATTTATTCTAGGGTATCAGCTTTTAACCTGACACAGTTGATGAAGCCGTACATTGTCCGATCCACTGACAACAGGGATTTGGATATTGCCGCTTTCATGAATATTGTTAAATCCTTTGATTTTGGCATTGAGATAACAATTTATGAGTAATTGTTGCCTCAGATGAGAAGAAGTAGGTGTCCGCAGTGGTCATGTGCTATTCGGCCAATTGCTTTCCACCAGGTGGAGGCAGTGATGAGTGAGAAACCTGAAAAGCAATTGCAAAGCAGCATTGCGGTTCATGACACATGTGCACTTCAAGTTGTGGATGTAGCAGAAAAGCTTTCTGTGCGTGATGATGTTGGGTACCATTCTTAAAGGGACACTAATGTGAAACACTCAATTAGTTGAGATGGATAAATTGTACCGTGAAAACTCTAGTGTTGTTAATTTCACCACCATAAGTCTACGAGTAGACGAGAAAATCAATGTCAAAATTTCACTTTCAAATTTCCCGCCGAAACTCCCGATGGCGACGTCACGGATTTCAAAGTCTTTTTTTTCTTAATTTTGGCCACATTGTCTCAACGAAATTCCCTGAGCATGGCCATAAATGTTACTGGAGGTTAATAAGAAGCTTGGTAAAGGAGAGAGAGTTGCAGGTTATTGCCCCACATGGAAAGCCTGATTAATGTTTTTTTGCAACGGTGTGCATCCATAACAGCTGTATGTCTGAAAGAGGAAAATGATGCTTTTGACTAACATGCTCACATGTGAGAATGTTACTGTATTTGAGAATGCATTTTCATTCATGTGGCTAGGAGTTTTAGAACTTTATTTTCCTTCAGATATAAAAGGCCAAGAATACTGACAGTGGTGACAAATACACAGCATAAAATTATGAATTGCTGTAAGGTTTTCTGTGTAGCACAAGCTTGTTTCATTATAGAACGCCACAGTCAACTCACCTATAGTTGAAGTGCTTGTGTTATGTGCATAGTGTGTTGAAATTGGTGTAATAACCAAAAGTGTAATGTTGACAGCCAGCATATGTATTGAAAGATGATGTTGGTATCATATGGAATTATACAGTGGAATCTCGTTTTTACATTTTTCACTGGGACTGGAAAAGAAAACGTATTATGCAAAAATCGTGTTAACCAAAGATTTTGAAAAGAGGAGGAAAACATGCATACTCCGCCAGCAACTCACTTTTATTGAGCAACACTGAAGTAGCTTGTAAGTTTGAGCTGCACTTTTTTCTTTTCAACGTCTAGGAGAAAATTCCTCGGAAAAGTCAAAAAAGAAGCTGTAGTTCGCTCACTCACCTCTGCATTCACGACAAAGCTACGAAGTGCGTCCAAGTGTTTGAGTGCGTCGCTTGCTGTTGGCAGCGATCTGTTCTCCACAAAACCGATGCTGCTGTGGCTTCAGCGGCTCTGCAGCGTGCAGATCGTGGCTTGTTGAAACTCGATTTGAGCTAGTATACCGAAGAATAAACGCAGGATTTCTGGATACATCGGTCAAGATCCACTTTTGCGGTCGTATTATCGAATTTTGGGCAGAAAGTAGGGGTGTGCGAATATCAAATTTTTCGAATACGAATCAAATACGAATATCCACCTTCGAATATCGAATATCAAAGGAAAAATGCCTCCACAGTAACAATATTTTATTTAACATTTGAAAAAAAAACGTTAACAGCCTGACTGGCAACACAACATACACTGCTATCTCCAGAACACAATGTCCAGGCTAGCACAATGCACATCACAACACAAGCAAATATCACGGCACAATGAATGTAATGACTCGATGTTATCATGAAGAAATAGGAGTTGCTCCACACGATCAGGCAGCAGGCGCTCCCTTCTAACAGAGACACCCCCCCCCCCCCCGCCACCGAAAAGGCACACTTGCTTGGAACAGAAGTGGCTGGTATAGGGAGTTACATGGGGCAAAGCTTTGCCAGACTGGGGTATCTGAAGGTGCCTACAGTCCGCCACCAGTCACATGGGTCACTGTCTTTCTTCAGAAGTGGTCCCGCATAGTGAACGAGTGGTAGTGTGGCATGTTACGGCCGCATTATATTGAAAATGTACGGTTACATGATCGCCAACAGTGCTGCACGTCGAAGATGCACCAGCAATAAATCATACGTATTGGGGCGCTCGTCGCAGGCCGATATCGTGCCTCCGTGTACTTACGATGTTTATCGCTCCTCTCAGCAACGTTTTTAGCGATACGAACGCAGCAGAAATGTGGAAGACAAGTTATTTTATGCATGATAATCAAATCGCATATTCGAATTTTTCGAATATTCGAAGTTATCAAATGTTCGAAACTCTTCGAATACACGATTTTCGAATCGAATACGAATATTTCGAATGTAATGTACGACGAATATTCGAAACTTTCGAATATTCGCGCACCCCTAGCAGAAAGTAATCGTATAAAATGCATGAAAATGCATTATTTCCAAGAGACGTTGGCCGGGTATAAAAAGAAAAACATGTTCGGCCGAAAAGCATATTATGCAGAATTGTATCAACGAGATTCCACTGTATTCCACTATAAATAGTGCCTTGCAATAAGAGATGTGTGCGCAGTGCTGATACTATATCTTGTTCCACATTGTGCCTACAAATGTGTAAATATTTAGTTTTTCTGCGTGTATATATTTACTGTTGTTTCTTGTTGACTTTTATATTCTGTTAATAAGCACTTCAGATGCACTGTTGGGAAAGTTGATAGAATCCATGCAAACTTTTTTTGTTTGATATTTATGTGAACACTATATGTGAATGAATAACAGAAAATGCGGCTGCAAGTGCCGTTAATGCTCTCCAACGTTTTCAGTATGTGTAACCAAGTCTTCACTCCTGAAAGTAGTTGATTACAGCAGCAATATATCTTGCTTTAAGCTGTGAATGTTTACAGCCATGACACCCTTGAAATTTGCCTGCTGGAGAGCCCCACCAAGGAGGTTGTCGTGGGGTGCTTGAAAACTATTGCACATATATAGTCATTTATTGGATATAGCAAGCAAGCATGTTCATGCATTATTTTAGGGAGTATACTACTGCTACAGTGAAACTGAAAATGTAAGACCAGAGATTTTGTCAGTTGCACCAATGCAAATATTCATTCACTTGCTGCTCAAGGCTCATATTCTGATAGCAAAATTATCAAATACTCAGCAGTAGCAACATGATATGGTAAATAGTAGATGCGTATGCACCTTTTGGCCAACGACTTGGGGGCACACCTTAAGTGGCTTTTGTAACATTCCATGGCAACATGAAGCCATCATCACTTGGCATTTTCGAATGATTTCCTTTGTGTAAGTACTGAATGAGCCTTAGGTTTAGTCTGGAAGTGAATTACTGGAAGGGAGAAAAGTCTTGTGTAACGCCTGCGTCCTGCCAGGGTTAACAGTGGCACATATCAATTTTTTTATGCCACTCTCCCTCACTCTTTCTGGAAGTTAAGCATTAGCATACTGTAAAATATATGAAAAAAAGACAAGACAGCCTGTGACCAGACAGTGCAATGCTGCTAGCCAGGTATGGAAAGGTGCATTTAAGTAAATTATAATGAAGGACTGGTGAGGCATTCAATCCATCATAGCATACTTGTACCACAGCCAGCAGTGTCTCTGACTTGTCTTTATACAGGCAGTCTACCTCCTGGCTTAAAGAAAGCAAATGAGTAGATAGGTATTACATGGACACTGCTTCCACCGTTTTATTATCTAAACAAAAGAAGTCGATTTTTGGTTATTTCCTTGCATAGTAACCTAGTTACATTAACTTAAATATCCTTTACGTTGTCACCATTCAGCTTAGAATTATAGTGGGCAACGTAGTGGGCATAGAGCAGGGCGTCCGCATCTCCTGTTGACCTTTCAATTTGAGTACAGATACTCTGGCTGCAGCATAACTGATTGCGGATACTCTGGCTGCAGATACTATGACTGCAGCATAAGGTAGCTTTTGTCACACTTAACAGGAAATCCTGCTTCCAGGGGCATTGCCAGGGGGGGGGGGGGGTTCAACCCCCTTCCCCCGAAAATTTTCAGTTTTGCTTGCGTATATATACACGCACACAAACGTATGCACGAACATACATAAAGTATGGTTGAACCCCTCCCCCCCGAAAAAAATTTCTGGCTACGCCCCTGCCTGCTTCTATATTTGTAGGTATAGGCCTCGCGAATCTGGTAATGATGTTATGTATAGTGAACATTTTAAAAGCTTTAAAATAGAGCAGCAATAAGAGAACTTGTGTGACACTGTGAAGCACTGTATATGTAAGACACTTAAGTGACGTGATTTTCCGTGCCTGTACCTTGTGCCTGCTGTAAAGTAAATTTTTACATAAAATATTTCTTAACAGAAAAAGCGAGTTTTTTTTGTATGGCTCTTTCAGAGAGGCACATTTTGTGCGGAGAAAAATTGCTGTAGAACCATGAGCATGTACAGGGTCGTCCACTCTTGGTACGAACATGGCGCAGCATGGTCGCGCTCCGCGAAGCACCAGCGCTCGCGGCGCTGGCGCTTCGCGCAGGCGCATCGAGGCTTTGAGGCGGGACTTGGTTTCATTTGAAAAGCGCAGGAGCGCGCCGGGCCTGTTTTGCTGTGCAGCAAACTTAAATACCTGCATGCTTGTAGCGCCAGACCACGAAGGCGTTGCGGGAAAGCGCGCACTGCAACATGTTGTGTACATAGGCGTGCGCAGGGTTCCCCATTAGGCAGGGGGGGGGGGGGGGGGGGAAAGGTTCATTGCAGCGCCCCCCCACCCTAGCTACTAAGTCAATGTATGGGGCATATTTTGCGCCCCCCCCCCCCTCTCTTAGGTGACTAGAAGGGTCAATGTACGGGAGAGATTTTGCGCCCCCTCTTAGGTGCCCCCCCCCCCCCCCCTGTGCGCACGCCTGTGGTTGTGTAGTTCCAGCGTTTGACAACTTTTCAGTACCATAATACCAGTCAAATGTATACATTATCGCAAATTTCTGAGAAGTAGTTTCGCTCGGTTCGTGGTGTTTAAACCCTTTGTGGGATAAAAACCAACTGTGGTATATTCATTAAGCTACAAAGAAATACAGTGAAACCTCGGTGGTACGATCACAGCTCATACGATTTTCGGGGTGACACGAATTTTTTGTTGGTCCCGGCCAAGGCCCATTGGCCTGCAATGTAATGGAGTACGGCTGTTGCGAACCGATTTTCTCCCAGCGACGTCTGACACGAACGTACGCTGCCGCCCAGGTAACAAGAGGTGCTGTCCGTGCGAGAGTGGGAACGCAAGCGTGGGCATTCGCGCCGCACCGCCAACTCGTCAGAATCACGGTGCAAGAAAAACACTTTTCTTACGGTCAGAATAAACAGAGACGCATCACGGCCTCGGAGATTGTGTGCGCGAATCTTTGAGGCTCTTATGTGCCTCCGTGTGCCTTCGCGTTTAGATTACAGATGACATTAGCGCCCTGCTTTTTTTTTTATTTTCTAACGCGTCGCCGCGGGCTGCTGTTGTACTGTGTGCCTGCGTGCCTCGTGCATCAGACATCCTATGAAAGGTGGACGAGGACCGAAAGAAAGCGAAGACGGTCTTGGCGAAGGAGTCAGGCCTCACAACGTCAACATGCCGGCCGCTGAGGTCGCACTTGTGCGGGCACGGCCGCAAATCTCCCAGAAAACATCCCCAGCACCTCCGCGATAACAAAATAGGACCGATGACACACAGGGCCGTGACTCTGTTCTCTTTTTTTTTTTTTTGTGGCCTTCAGCCATCGCGTCAAAGCACTTCTTTTGTTACCTTCGCTGCAGTACTCCGGCGTCATGCAAAAAAAGCATAATAAAATTTGGAAGAGGCTACTGCTGTCGCGGCTCACAACGCACCTGGTTCATTAATTAAATACGCGCGTACGGGCCGTATATTTACGAGTGCTGGTATGATGCCGACTTCTAAAAACTTGACTGACAATTATCCAGGGTTCCTCCTGACGTTGGTGCGGCCCTGAAAAACAATAAATGAAAATGTACGCCAGCTTTCTTTTGTCGCATGCTAATTTTTCATGCTTTCTAGTGATACGAATTTCGGATGATACGAATATTTTTGGTGGTCCCGTGAGATTCGTATCACCGAGGTTTCACTGTAGTATGAAACAAATTTCATCAAAATCAGAAACCCGAGACTCTGGCGCAGCTTGGCGCAATTTTCTTCGATTTTAGGCCATTTCGCGGCCTCTTGCAAGTGCTTTAGCGTTCCACCCCGCGCCCCTGCCGCGGCCGGTCGCCACCGGCATGGAGTGCGTGGTTGAAGGACACACGATTTCGGCAGAAGAATGGTCGGACGGCTCCTGGCAGCCGTCGCCCGGTTTTCGCGCCCAGGAGAAGCGACGGCTCGAGCTCCGCGAGGCCACGCCGCACCAGAACGCCGCCCAGCAAGCGACGGCTACACGAAACGACATGAAACCGCGCCCGCCGCCCCAGCGAAAACGCGGACCACTACCTAGGATGCCAGCTGACACCATACACATCGTGGGACGGCCAAAGACTCCCGTCGACCTTACCAAGCTGCCGCCATGGCAACTGTACGAAGCCCTGCTGAAGGCCGCGTCGTTACCGGACCAGCCACCAGCATCCCGCGATAAGCTACGTGTTCACCCCACAAACAACACCTTCACCATCAGTGTGCCAGACTCCGTCCGAGCACAAGCCTACCTTCGCATCACGTCCTTGCAGATAGGAGACCGGACCATCGAATTTCACGTTTACGCCCCACCGCCCGACGATGCCTTTCGTGGCATCATGTTCAATGCCTACGACAGCTTCACTGATGACGAAATCCTGAAGGACTTGCAAGAGAGCAACCCAAGCATGCCTGTCGTGGGCGGCCGCCGCATGGGAAGGAGCAACCACGTACTCGTCACCATGCTTGGAGACTGTTTGCCCCGATGGATACTCTATCACGGCGTCTACATTCGCCTCTACCCCTTCTACCCAAGAGTAGAAGCTTGTTTCAACTGTCGCAAGGTCGGCCACCGAACTGACGTTTGCCCCCATCCAAAACGCAACCGCTGCTCCCGTTGTGGCCAGGACCACCCGCCGACCCCACAGGGTACCCAACCGACGTGCCTTGCCCGCTGTATCGTTTGTAATGGCGGTCACGCAACGAACAGTTCGAACTGCAAATATCGTTTTATTAAGAAGCCCATCCCATCCGACAACGCGCCGAAGCAAGCACACAACCAGGAGCCACCACAGCAGCAGCCGTCGATCCTCCGCAACAGTCGCTCACCGTCACAAGAGCGGTCGCTCCCGCCTCCCGGCCAGCCGCAGCAGCAGGAACAGACCAGCCGCTCCAGATCCCACACCCGTCGCCGGTACCGATCGAGGTCCCGAACGCAGTCCCGATCACGGTCCCGTTCGACCAGCCGCTTCAACTCGTCCTCGTCGCCCCTCCCCTGCTCGCCGAATTCATCCCAGGGATCGTCACCGTCTTCGTCCACGCCCGGTCCCAAGAAGCTCGCCTGGGCCCAAGGACCCCCGGAGTCGCTCAAAGCGTCGCCGACGTCGTCGCCAGACGCACAGGTGAGGGAGCTGGTCAGGGAGAACTCCTCTCTTAAGGCACAACTGTCCTCGCAGCAGTCTCAGATCTCTAAATTAATGTCCCAAATAGGAAACCTTACACAATACATCCAATCATTAGAAGCAAAGCTAGACAGAACCATTGCGCAACCACCCGTAACCGCGCCGCAACCGATGGAAGCTACCTCTCCGCCGTCCCAGCCGCAATCGCAGCCCGCGGGTAAGCGTAAAGCAAACACGTCTACCGCGTCGCTTCATGCGGAAATAGATATCGCCGCGGCGGTCTCGAAGGCAGTATCCGCAGCTCTCACGACCCTAGACGCCAAATTCGAAGCCCGTTTCAACACTCTGCAACAGGCCATTGCGGACACGAACAGCTCATTGAACGCCCTCAAGAGTTATACGGAGGCCACCAATACTTCACTAAACACCCTCAAAAATTACACGGAGGCCACCACAGCCGAAATCAACGCGCGCCTCGAGCGCCGCCAGCGTTCGACCACGTTCGGCCAACCTGCCACGCTGCAGGCGGGCCCCAAACCCGGAACGGCTTAATCATGGCGCGTCCTACACTGACCGTGTGGCAGTGGAACTGCAGGGGGTACCGTAAGAAACGGGAGCCACCTGCAGCAGCTCGTACAGAAACTGCAAGCTGATCCACAGGCGACGGAACCGGCCCCGGATGTTATCGCCCTGCAAGAGACATCCACCCCCTCCACTCTCCCCGGTTACGCGGCCTACCATCAGCTCGGTTCGCACGCTTCCCCCTGCACATCTACGCTCGTTCACAACGGCCTCACGGCCGTGCAGCACGAAATAGAAGCCACGGGCATTCAGCACACGCTCGTTGAGATTCTCCCTCGCAAGCGCACAGACAGGTCGCTGTTCGTCCTGAATGTGTACAGTTCCCCACGTGAGAAAGCGGCAGACTTCTCCCACCTCTTCAGTGAGACGATCGCTCTCGTCGGTGACGCGCAGCTGCTCTTGCTCGGCGACTTTAACGCACGTCATCCAGACTGGGGTTACGTGCACACGGACCCGAAAGGCAGAAAGCTCTGGTCGCTAGTACAAGACCTTCGCCTCACCCTGCTTAACGACCCGCAGCAGCCGCCTACACGCATAGGCAACAGTGTGTGCCGTGACACCTCGCCAGACCTCACGTTATGCAAGAACGTGACGCGCGCTACTTGGGACAATACGGGACTCTTGGCAGGCAGCGACCACAACATCCTCGCGATCACAATCGAGACGCGCCTAAGTAAGAAGCCGAAACCCACGGCTCGCATTACCGAGTGGCCGAAATTCCGCAAGTTGCGTGAAGAAAGAGCCTCCGACACCATTACCGACATCAACGAATGGATCACCTCATTACAAGAGCACGTGCAAGCCACAACCCGCGAGGTGGAGACCACCGCCGACTTGCACACAACCGACTCTCGCCTCCTCCACATGTGGGACGCACACGCTGGCCTCTTGCGCAGGTGGCGACGGCAGCGTCACAACAAGAAGCTACGCCGCCGCCTCGAGACTCTAGCGCGCGAAATCGAGAACCACAGCCTCGCCCTCGCGCAACAGCAATGGGGCCAGCTGTGTGACGGCCTCAATGGGCAGATGAGCTCCAAGAGAACGTGGCACCTACTGCGGCAATTGCTCGATCCCTGCTCGTCAAAATTGTCTGCACAAAAACAGCTGCAACGGCTCCTACATCGCTACCCTGGCACGGACGCCGAGCTGCTCGACGAGCTAGCTCTTCGTTACGTGAGCCTCGCCTCGCCAGACGCGCCGCCGGAGAAATTGCCCCCGTACAGCGGCAAACCGAACCCCCAACTGGACGAAGATATTACGGAGGCGGAAATCTACGCGGCCATGCTGAAGCTACGCACAACCTCGGCGCCTCGACCTGACGGCGTAAGCAACAAGTCCCTTCGAAACCTGGACGCCAAATCGGTGGCTGCGCTCACGCAGTACGCGAACGAGTGCTGGCGCTCGGGCCACATACCGCAAGAGTGGAGGCACGCGAAGCTCGTATTTATCCCCAAGCCAGGCAAGAAGGTGGACATCACCAACTTGCGCCCCATATCGCTCACCTCTTGTCTTGGCAAGCTGATAGAACACGTTGTCCTAGCCAGATTACAGACCTACGCTGAAGAAAATGACCTCTTCCCTCCCACGATGCTCGGCTTCCGCGCCCACCTATCTACGCAAGACGCGCTCGTGCAGATACACCACGACCTCCTTCGGACCCCGCCGAAAGCCGGCACTCGCGCCGTGCTCGGTCTTGATCTTCACAAGGCCTTCGACTCGGTGCGACACACGGCCATCGCCTCCAACCTTGCCGCCATTGACCCGGGCGAGCGGACGTACAACTATGTATGCGACTTCCTCTCTAACCGCACCATCGAATTTTCGTTGGCCGGCGGCTGCACTTCTAAACGCCTCACACTCGGAGACAGAGGCACCCCTCAAGGAGCAGTTTTGTCTCCATTCCTATTTAACCTTGCCATGCGCACGCTCCCTTCTTCACTCGATCGGATCCCGGGTCTCCGTCATACCATCTACGCCGACGACGTCACGCTGTGGACGACTACGGGCTCAGACGGACAGATCGAGGAGACCCTCCAACGTGCGGCCGACGCCGTCGTTAGCCGCGCGACGCAGGCGGGCCTCACGTGCTCGGAGAGCAAGTCGGAGCTCTTACTGCTTCGCCCTCCCGACCGCCGTAGGAATAAGTCTCCTCCCCTACCGGCCATCCACGTCTATGTCAACGGTGTAGCCGTACCACACGTTGACCACATCCGCATTTTAGGCCTATTCGTTCAATCGTATCAACGCAACACCATCGCGCTAGAACGCCTCACCGTCACCGTTACTCAAACGACCCGCCTCATCGCTCGCGTGTCGGCTCGAAAGCAAGGAATGAAAGAAAAAGAGCTGCTCCAGCTTATCCACGCCTTCGTCATCTCTCGTCTCACGTACGCGCTGCCCTACCTTTGCCTACTGGGATCCGAGAGGGACAGAGTCGACCGACTCATCCGCAAAGTGTACAAGACGGCTCTTGGCCTCGTCCGTACGACTTCTACATCGAATGTCCTCAGCCTTGGCATCCACAACACCGTCGACGAACTCATCGAAGCACACCGTACAGCACAAATCCAGCGACTTCGCGGCAGCAAGACCGGCCGCTGGATACTCGCTCGCATCGGCCTCACCGCCTCGCCATCGGGCGCAGACCCGGCCTCAATACCGCCGCCTTTACGTCGACGTTTTTTCATCAAGCCACTGCCGAAAAATATGCTTGCTGGGCATCACGACGGTAGACGGCGAGCACGAGCCCAAGCCTTAAACGACGCCTACGCCTCGCGGCCCGATGCGGCCTACGTGGACGCGGCACGCTACCCCTCTCAACCAAGCGCGTACGCACTCAGCGTAATGGCTACTCGCACCCCCCTCGACACCAACGCAGTCTTACGAGTAGCCGGCTCCGTCCGTGCCCTCCACCCTGCCGAAGCCGAGGAAGCGGCCATAGCTCTCGCGGTGACCTCCGGGTTCACCACGATTCTCAGTGACTCGAAAACCGCGATCTCCCATTTCGCTCGCGGTACCGTTGCTCCCGGTACCTTAAGGCTCCTTCAGTCCCTCGCCCACTTCGAAGACGAGCTAGGATCCACCTCCCATATCTCTCATCTGGGTCCCTGCGCACGCGGGAAACCCGGGGAACGAGGCCGCCCACCGACAAGCTCGAGAATTCGTCAACCGAGTGGTGGGCCGCGCCACGAACCCCGAGGACCTCGGCGAGCCCCTGACCTCCTATCACGAAATAGCCCAGCACTATCGCCTCGGGCGTCGAACGAAACCACCGCCGCATCCCAAACTCACGAAACCACAAGAGATCGCGTGGCGTCGCCTCCAAACGAACTCCTTCCCGTGCCCACAGGTGTACACACACATTTACCCCGATCTGTTCAGTCCACACTGCTCGCAGTGTGGCTCCGTCGCCTCCCTCTCTCACATATTATGGGACTGCAGCGAGGATCCACCCCCGCCTGATCTCCTGACCACTCCCTCGCCCGAGGCGTGGGAAAGTGTACTCCGCAGTACGAGCCTCGAAATACAGCTCCGGGCCATACAACGAGCCGAGGAGGTGGCCGCCAGGCACGGCCTGACCGCCATCCCTCTGTGAAAATATTTTCACTTTAATAAAGTTGCTTCTCTCTCTCTCATCAAAATCAAGCCAGTAGTTTACTGAAAGAAAAAGTGGGACGTATATATCTCCCACTGACTCATGAGAGTGTTTTCAAAAAGTGGGAAAACACTGTGCCACTGTCTCGTGAAGGCACCATTTCGAGATTGCATCAACGGGTATTTGGGATAAAACGGCCGAAGCAAGTGGCACAGAGTATCGCGTCTCAAGGTGTGCTGAGGAAAGTTGTGGGGATCTCATTCTAGCAGTAGAACACCACCTGCACCTATGCCTCCCGTGAGCCGTCATAGCGCTGTGGTCTGTTACTGTAAAGCTTACTTCACCGCATGCACCAAACATTTTTTTGTCCATTTGCCTGTCATTACTTTGGTTGTCGAAATTGTCGAGTACAGCTGTTCTTGAATATGCGCCTACTTTTCAAGAGATATACGATATCAAGAAAAATATTTCCACGCACCAGTATCCGCAACTACGCTGAGAAATGAGCGTGGCAATATCGTAGGGGATTGTTTCGATTGTAAGCACATTTAATGCACTTCATAGTTCTCATGTGTACATAGCCATCATCATCCCGGTTCTTCTTCTTCTTCGTGGTTCTGTGCCGAGGCAGACACTGGAATAAACGGTTCTGCTGGCGTTCTCTGGTCCGGTCGTCCTGCGTCTTTCACGGTGCATTTATCGGTCAACTTATTTCGCAAATTTACAAAAACACGTGATGACTGGAAGCTAAAATCACCTATCTGAAAAACCAGAAAAAGAGGAAGTTATCCGTTATTTTGATTGGTAGGTTCTTTCTATCTGAAAAAGAAAATTCAGAAGCTATCATGAAAAAATTGATCGAAATTCAACGTCACTGTAACACTACTGCCGCCCTTCGGAAGTGTGGTAAAAGATTTTTCCTCGAGAATACGAAGACTTGGGTAAGATGTGAGCGACTTATCAAATGGGTGATGTGGGAGAAAATTTTTCCTGGAAACGGAAAAGTGTGTCCCGCTGTCGCACAACGGGTTAAAGCCATGGAACGACTTTGCGTTTGAGGGACGCTCTAAGAGAGCACTCCGGACAGTTTCGACAACCCGGGGATTTTTAACGTGCACTGAAATTGCGTGCACACGGGTGTGCTTGCATTTTGTGCCCATTAAGATTTAGTGATATAGGACGGATTTTCATCCCACGACCTAGGCCTTCATGTCTCTTGGCCTGATCGTAGCAAACTTCAGGAAAAGCAACCCACACGCGAAAGTAAGCGACCACGCAACACTACAGTTTCAGTGGCCTTATTAACAATAAAATGTTTGTTACCAGTTACCATGCTGTCTGTAAGCTTCTTTAGGCTTGTTTTATGCATTGGGCTACATTTCACCTGTCTCCAAAAAGCTGTGTTGGCAAAAAAGAGCTTGCAGCTGAGACCATTAGGATGACTTACCCATTATAAATGGTGAGAAATGGTTGAACATGGAATGTCGCTAGAGGTATAGTGTACTAGAATAATTGAAATTATTCTATTACACTATAGCTAGAGGTAACGTTTCGACGAGTGGACCTTTCCTCATCAAGGCAGGGGCGGGACGCAAAGGGAGCCTTGGCGCCAACCAAGCCACTTGTGCAAACGTTGGCTTCAGTGACATTCCTTGTTTAACGTTTTTTTAACAGTTCAGGCTTGCATGTTCCCCTGAACTTCTGTCTTGATTGTATTACCCATTATAAAGCATTACAACAGTAGGATTACGTTCTCGTTGCGGAGGCATGAGCTTCCGCGGCCAAATATTTTGTCACTGAGCGCGCTTAATAATGCAAGCATTGCTTCAGATATATGAACAAACACCGACATTGTAAACTGAAAACAACCTATTTTTTATATTTATGTAATGAGTTGTGTACTTCCATGACGACGTTGGTCACAAAGTCGCATCAATCACTCCGTGAGCGCCTTCGCACTAGACTAGAGACTTAACACGGCGACCAGGTAAAAACATTGTAGTGGCTTAGCTCGACTATGCCAGGATACACGTAGGGTGAGCTAAGGTTGTGGAACAATCTTGGCAGGGAACAGAGCTTTGTGATAGGTGGCGAGACACTGGAAGTTTAGGACAAGTAGTAACCGCGGAGTCGAACCATGAGAGTGAAATAACTAGAAGAATAAGGATGGGATGGGGCTCATTCGGCAAGCATTATCAAATCATGAATGGTAGTCTACCACTATCCCTCAAGAGAAAGGTATATAACAGCTGCATCTTACCGGTACTTACCTACGGAGCAGAAACCTGGAGACTTACAAAGAGGGTTCAACTGGCCCCAATGGCCCCAATGCCCGGCGCAGCGTCTGACGGCCGCTGCGCAACGGAGGCGCACAGCTGGACGCGCGCCGGCGCCAGTACGTCTGCCACTGCTATGACATCACTCTGGGATGCGCAGATCGGCGAGGAGCGCGGCGGCGGTTCCGGTGCACCAGCAGTGCGCTGTGTGACGTCACTGCTCCTCGCGCATGCGTAGCACCAGTGCTGGGCAGTATCGAAGATACATGTATCTTAGATACTATCTTAGATACTCTTTGGGTAACTTGTATCTGTATCGCGATACGCCTCGCAAAACGAGTATCTGTATCTGTATTTCCGATACATTCAGCAATGTATCGTGTATCTTAAGATACAAGATACTATCATAAAAGCACCACCGTGCGAAACAATAAACGTCGATCGGAATTCCGGTTGTCAAGCTGATATTGTTGCCACTAAGCCACCTGAATAAAACTAACGACAGTTACATTCTTGTATATTTCCGCCAGAGCGCTCCAGCGAGCACAGGTGATGAGGTTTAAGCGTCCCTATTGGTGGAGCAGAGTCACGTGATGGCGCTCGAGCCATCTCGACAAAAACAAGCGTGCGGACATTACGCGCAGCCTACCTTTTTTTTTCCTAGATGTTTTCTTTCTCTTTAGTTGTGTTGATGTCATGACACTTGTTCATAGCCACTGCACTCTGCTGCGTACTCCAATGCGTGCGGCGTCTTTCGCACAAATTCTGATGCCGCTATACTGTCGCTATCTCTTGCGTGGTGCTTCGTTGCAAAGTCTCAAGAATGCAAGAATGGGGCTGCTTTGCGTCTCTCGGCTTTCACACATCAGCGATTTGAAAGATCTCGTGGATGTAAGCTTGACTTGCATAAGTACAGTGAGATTGACTTACATGCAAAGGATATTCTAACGACCGTCCCTCTATCGGTGCCGACGTTAGATGCAATTAGAACGGGCATTTACGTAACAGGGAATATTTTGACGTGCTGTGTCTTTGCTCTTCCTGTTAAATTGTTAGAGAAGTTCTTTTAATGATAATTTGATTGTTATGTGCTTTCTTTGCTGTCCTCCGTTTGCATCCCATACATTACCTAGTGCTCTGCATAGTTTTAACAGCGAAGCTGCTTAGCAAATCGTTCCTTCTCCGACGAACCAAAATACTATCATCATCATAGACGGGCATGTGCCACAGAAATAGGGTAAATACCCCGACTCACAACTGGTGCCCTAAAAATGAAGAAGGCAACAGTTAGCCCAACAAATGGCTGCGAAGCGACGGCGGCGATCCGAAGACCCCGAGTACGTACAACGAGACAATACTAGGTAACAGGAAAGGAAACGGTAGCTTCTAGAAGACCCTGAAGCGATGGAAGGCCTACGCCAACGACGATGGAAGGCGCCCGATGCCCTCCCGCTCGTCTACTCGAAAGACGAAGACTGGTAGGCCTACGTCAACGACGATGGAAGCTTGCGCCCGATGCCGCCTGCTAGTCTACTCGAAAGACGAAGACTGGTCTATAGCCATAAGCTGATCGGTCTCATGCGCCGTAACAGCAAAGTTCATCCCCGCTACAGCCAAGTTCAAGCAACAGTTCAAGCCATTAAAGCAAAAGTTCAGCAACGTTACAGCCAGGTTCAAGCCAAGTTCAACCTCGCTAAAGGCAAGTTCAAGTCAAATTCAAGCCTCGCTACAGCCAAGTTCAACCTCGCTACTGCGATGTTCTGCCTATAGATACAGAATAAATATGCGTGAGACCGATCAGCTTCGCTGTGTATCGAGCTTTGCTCCGCTTAGTGCAATCTTTGCGCAATCTTTTTCTCCCGTCTGTTTATTGTTATATGTCTTTTGTAAAAAAACGTTCTCTGCTTTATTCTTATTTTTTATTCTCTGTGAACGTAGTTTTATCTCATATTTCGCGGGATTTCTTTAAAAGCCCGCAAATATTCACCACGCAGCATGTACGCTGTCAAGAAAAAATGGATCGGTCGTTTTTAAATGCGCTCTACGATGTGTCGAACACAGTCGGCCCAAAAGTGGATATTAAAAATGTCGCATAATTGACCTTATTTATTTACCAGTTAAGCTTATGACAAAACATGCCATAACGAGCACCACCTGACGGTACACCAAATACCTTTGGTTTCATTCAGCGGCAGTTAACCACTTGTTTTCTTTTTTTCATATTTGGTTCAACTTACGTGAAATACCATATACTTATTCACTTTGATTGTTTAGTATGGAACCACCTTGCTATTTGACATAAATGTATTGATTTTCTTTTGTTTAGGTCACCTTAAAGTATTCTTATTGTTACAGATCTGCAGGTAAGCAGAGCGAGAAGTAATAGCAGTCATATCCGGTGGCGCTTTGTGCCTCTAGAACACGTCTGAGACGTTTCCTGGCGGCTCAGGTTCTCTCGAAGAAGAAACGGTAAAAGATTGCACGTGAGTGAATATGTTCCCAGCGAACGCTTTACGCCAGCAGATAAGTCAAATATGAAAAATCACTGCAGTTTTATGTCCTCAATTATTGCGCGATTATATAGTTCATCGTCTTCACACGATGCGTCACAAACAATATCGCTACCAGCGTTGTTGCTGCGCTACACCTGTTGGTGGATGCGGTATTACAAAAGCGAAAATACGCTTGCGGACAAGGTAAGACTGCACAGCGGTATTTGCGCCATCGTGCGGAGGCATCTTAATAAGGTTCTTGCAAGTAGATGGCAACCTGCTAACTAGTCGACAAGTAGAGCCACGACAACCATAAGTTGCAGAAGTGTGAAGCAAAAACCACTAATAGCGCAGCGGTTAAAGAGCTGTCATGTTGAGCAGCCAAACAAATCCCAATAAGTTGTTTAGGAATGAAACTGACATACCTTGAGCAAGAAAGTTAGTATCTTGTGATACAATAGGGTATTTTATTAAAATTAAGCAAAGCTGGTTGCAATTAAGAAATTTTCAAATAAACACATTTCTACATAGGCCTTTGCTGCTTCATAATATAGATTTATAATAGCAAATGCAAATGTATCGAAGTATCTTAAGATACAATTGGGAAGTATCGTATCGGATACAATTATTCCGGAAGTATCTTGTATCTGTATCTCAAATACTTCTTGCCTGAGTATCTTGTATCGTATCGCGATACAATTTCAAAGTATCTTTGCCCAGCCCTGCGTAGCACGGCTCTCGATAAGCCACGCGAAACGGCTCCTGCTCGGCCAGTGTAGCTAACGTTACAAAATTTGTTTTGTTTTGTATTTTATGTGTGTTTAAATATATATATATATATATATATATATATATATATTATAATATATAATTTATTTGCCTGAGTGCACTTGGGTATCAATTGCATTCCTTGGTGAGTCGCTCTGGGCCCGCACCCTTATGCTTTCCATCACACTTAGGCATTCAGCGCTCACAGGTTGAAACTGTGCAATTTAAAGCTAAGTTATGAATGCAATTTCATTTCTAGCATCTTCAGTTCGTGTCGTATTGGTGTAAATTCATCTTTAACCCTCATATCAGAGGCAATATTACTTTTGGCAGCTGCATTTGTAGCAACATAACGCACTTAACTCGAGCAATTGTGCATATACCAGTCGTTATTCTGACGCAGACACTTGGGCTATAGTTGGTGATAACTTGGGCACTGAACAAATGTAAAGGAATGCTCGAGTAAGGAACCGACACGTAGACGCCCTTCCTGTGTACGTGTCTTCCTTATTTGAGTGTTGCTTTGTGCTTGCTGTTTCAATCTGTGAACACTGTACATTCAGGCACAACATACGTATAAGGTCCATAATATGTCCACGACAGGATCCAGTTCTGGATATCCTGTGAATCTGCAAAAATGTTTTTTTTTTCAACATCTGTCGGACCTCCGATTGAGCTCCAGCGGAGATTGACGGATCTCCAGTGGATATTCATTACATCCGAAACGGATATATGCTGGATTCCTGAGGGATATCTGTGGTTGCTTGGGTTGGTTGTAGCACTGCTATGCTACCCGCGGGTTATGAAAATCGCGCGGGGTGAAGCCCCGACAACGGACCTTCCGTGCTACGACAGCCGCTGAGCCGTGTATATCCTGACAACAACCAAACATGATAACTGACAAATATTGTTTGATTACACGAAAAAAGCCACAGTTTCGCCACAAGGGCGAAGCAATGAATGCGATAGCAAGAAATTGGAATGTCACACAAAGAACGAGAAGCAGCTCGATACTTGCAGCTCGCCGCTGAAGCACAAAGAAAGAAGGACGCCCGAAAAGAACACACAGGCACGCACAGGGCAAGCGTGAACTAACAACTGTCGCAGTTGCTACGTCTTTGTGCTTGAGCAACGCGCTGAAAGTGTCGACAATGGAGAATCAGATGCTCTTAGATATTTCATTTTCTTTTAAACTGCGGTGCTTGGAGTGACCCCCTGCGTTTCCTGTCACACGGGGGCGTCTGATGTAAGGTGTGCCCGGTGTTCTTTGTTCTTTTTTTCCTTCCACATCACGAGTGGGTACAGAAAAGGGCCACTTTGTCGTGCGCGTGTCAAGGGCAATTTTCAAATTGAAAGAAAATTAGGAGCGTTGCGTGATAGAAAACACGCTCAAGCTCCTCCGAGATTTGCTTACCACCAGCGGTAAATGGTGTATATAAATAGCTCGCCGTTATTTCGTCGGCGCATGCGTGGGGCAGGGTTGAGTTGTCTAATGCAGCGGGCTGGGGGGCGAGGAGTCGATGGTTCGAATCCCCGGTCGGGTGCCTCGGAATGTTTTCTTCTGCTTTATTTTTCTTTGTGCCTCTTTTATATATATACATACATATACATATCCGGAACATGACGGCAACGGCGACGGCAAAAATCAGCCGAGAGTGTCCATATAATTGCTGTCGCAATAAAACTACACGCCCTTGATCAATATGGCTAAATCCCGTACCCGCACAACGAAAAAGTCCACGCATACCCACGAAGTGAATGATGATGAGTGGGCGAAGCTCTGGGGATCGTTCGGTCACCGTGAATCTCCCGTTAGTCGTTCTTGCCGCTTTGCCGCCGCTTCCCGCGCCCTCGCCTCCGGAGTAGTAGCTTGCCGTCGGCGTTCCCGTTGAACCGCCGCATGCCGCGGCTTACGTTCGTTTTCATCCATGGCAGCGGAACGCGCTTACATACGCATTTGCACCGCAGCGTCCTCTCGTGTATTTAAAGTGACATAAAGAGTCGATGACAAAGCTCGGCCCTAAGGTCAATAATGTGTACGTTGAAGTCGCCGACTAGTATAAAGGGTTTGTGCTTGTAGGTGTTTTATATTGTTTTGTCAAAATTACGATTGTTGTTCGTCTATTGTAAACCTTGTTTTTTATTACCTACACACATATGTTTCGACTATTTCTAACCAACATCACAGCGGACAGTGAGCGTCGACGACAAAGCTAGGTCCTAAGGTCTATTAATTTCTACGTTGAAATCGCCGACTAGTATAACGGGCTTGTGTTTCTAGGTGTTTTATATTGTTCCGTCACGATTATGATAAGCCCTTGTGCACCGCAGCGCCCCTAGCGGACTCCGGCATGCAAAACTGAGACACGCCGCCGCCTCGCCGGACACGGGACATGCCTCGACATACATACCTGGACTCACTCACTCACTCACTCACTCACTCACTCACTCACTCACTCACTCACTCACTCACTCACTCACTCACTCACTCACTCACTCACTCACTCACTCACTCACTCACTCACTCACTCACTCACTCACTCACTCACTCACTCTGATTAGCTTCGATGCGCGCGGCCGCACCGCAAGCGCTGGTGCTCCGCGGAGCGCAGCCACGCTGCGCCGTGTTCGTACCAAGAGTGGACGACACTGTACACCTATGTTCATGCTCAGTCTAGTAAACAGTTTAACGACCGACGCCCACTCTGCTTCTCGATTGCAATCTTGAGCCTGTAAAACGCGCGTACTGCCGTTCATTCAGAAAATGATTATCATCATGAACCGGCACGCGCTCTCTTCGTCGTCGTCTTCTTCATCTTCTGTTTCGCTCCCAGAACATGTACGCCGAATTCTCCGGAGCGGGATGCCATAACTCTGATGGGCGAGACAAGTACAGAGATAGATAGAGAAAGAAATAGAAATAAAGACTGAGGAAGAGAGAAATTCCTGGGAAAAAATTCGGCAGATCCCACGCGTTGTGGGAATCGGTTTCATGCGAAGCAGTCAGCGAGTACTTCTATGCTGAATTTTATGGCTTTGAGCCTTGCGTTACGTGCTGGATCGACGTGTTTTTGTAAGTGTAGTAGCTGTGTGCTCATCGTGGGCTTACCAGGCACGTCGACAACACTGGCGTTTAAAGGGTAACTTATGGTGTGACGTAACGTCAGCCCTAGTACATACGTCGGTATTATCGAAACTAAGTGCACTTTATAGTGCAATCATGTGAATATCATACGTAACCTTCGTTAATGTATTCCTCCGGGGCCGAGCAATGCTTCAATATAGCTTGCTGAATCATAGGAATACAAATGTATAATGTTTATTAGACTGCTATAAAAGCGGAGCCAACACTGGAACCACAAACGTTAATCTGATACGACGCCTGTATCGTAGGAGTACATATGTAGTGTTTATTGCTTTCTTGTAAAATTGGATAGCCAGCACCACAACTACAATTGACGTTACACTGAAACTACGCCTGCATAGGCTCTTTTTCCGAAGAAGTTTCTAGACCTGGCGTGGCTCTGTGGTAGAATACCTGACTGCCACGCAGAATGCTTGGGTTCGATTCCTGCTGGTATCCTAATTTTTCTTTCCATTCGTCGGGTCAGCTGCCGATGTCAGTTTTTCTTAACGCTCTCGCATTTAAATTACCAATGTCTGTTCTCGCCGTTCCTGGGTAGATAAAAACTGTCAATCATCTGTGGCGCATACCCCTACATCGCGGCTGTGGTAAACAGGTATGTGCCACACGTGTCTGGAGGAAAGGGTTTGACGACGTACGCGACAGGATTTTCACGTTATTCATGTCATGGTCCAACAGTCATATTCGTCAAATCCTCTTACCCTCACATGCCAATTTTGGTCTACGCCAAGTTAAGGATGCAATCATGAGAGCATCCAGACGTAGGCGGACAGATAAATAGATACGTAGATAGAAACGCTCAAAGTGCCAAAGGTTCGCTAAGAAATGCTTCGCATTATAAAAAAAAAAAAAAGGCAGCTTCGCACTAGGGGTGCCAGGCCTGAAGGAAGTGCGGATCTTGGCGGCATTCTTTGTTTCTCTTTATTAGGCGCGAAGCTCCTTAGGGTGTGGGTCGTTCCCTCCTCTGTAGTAGTATGTAGCCACCTCGCCCGATCGGTAACGGGCGAGCGCCGATCGGTAAAGCCCCCCCCCCCCCTCTCTCTCTCTCGGCTCGCGACGCCGACGCTCCGCGCTCGCGCGCTCGCTGCGTTTAAGATGCGTGCTCTATTTCTTTCTTTCTCTTTCTTTGATTTTCTCTTTCTCTGTATCTTTCTTTCTCTTTCAGCATTTTATCTCTCTATTTGTCCCTTTCTCATTCTTTATACGCTATGCCTTCCTCTCTCCCCTCCTCCTTTTTCACACCCTCACATCTCTTTTCCTCATCCTCACTTCCCTTTTCTACCCCCTTGCTGTACGATACTATACAAGGCTATATGCTATGTTCCGTCAGCGTGTCTGGACAGCCGAGTGGTTGAGACGCTCGCCTTCGGATCATGGGTACGCTTGTTCGAATACCGCCGCCTCATGAGAGATTTTTTTTCGGCAAGATTTTCTCTTCCTTTCTTTCTACCTCTGTTTCTTCCTCTCTTCTTTCTTTCTCTCTGTGGTCGTTTTCTCCTCTAACCCATCAGGGTTATTACAGGCCACGCCGGAGAAATCGGCGCACTTATTTTGGGAGCAAAGCAAAAGATGAAGAGGAGCACTGAGAGGAAGAAGAGGATGAAGACAGCGCGTGCCGATTCATGGTAATGATAGTTTCTGTTCGCACTATACGGCGCAACGAAAAGCTCCACTTTTTAAAAATTTCGGCGAGATTTGGACCCGCGTACCCACGATCCGAAGGCGAGCGTCGTAACTACTCGGCTGTCCAGGTACGCTAGCAGAGCATAGCATAGCCCTTTATAGTATAGTATAGCAAGGAGGTGGGAAAGGAAAGTGAGGGTGAGGAGGAAGGGAGAGAGTAAAGCATAGCATAGAAAGAGACAGAATCAAAGAAAGAAAATAACGAGAGAAAGGGGAAGAGAGAAATACAGAGAGAGAAAGAAAGGGAACATAGGAAAGACCGAGAAAGAAATAGAAATAAACCGAGACAAAAAAGACGTGCACAAAAAACAGAGAATACAGAAAAATAAAGAAATAGAGGAAGAAAGAATCAGAAAATTTGCAAAAGTTAGCAGAACAGCAACAGCCAGAATTACCTATAGGTGCCCATCAGCTCCGCTGTCTATTATTGCGCATCCTGTGCATGCTACGCTAATTCTCTTTGTTTTTAATTTTTTTATTGTGCACGTATTCATCCGAACTCAGGGTCGTGGCCAGGAGACTTCGTGCGCGGTTGGAGCACATGTCGTTCATGCCAGCGCATACATGCGATCCTCGGTGGCGCGTCCATCGCGTAGTATCTTGTGTCGCTGACGTCTGGGTCTCGGACAAGGTGAAGGGTGTTACGCGAGTCCAACCGACCCCGTCGATGCGAGTAGTGCGGTACCGCACAGCGGAAACAAGTTTCTGCGCCCTTGCACGTGGTGACCCGGTTAGGACGGCTGGATCGTCACTGTTGGATGCGATCCCGGCCGCGAGCAAGGCGTCACTCGGAGCAGCGAAGCTCACCCGTGGAGAGCCCCCGCTCGAGCTCCGGCGTCCGTTCCTTGTTCTCCTGTGCCTCGCGCATTTTCTTCTGGATGTAGTTGGGGATGCCCACCACCAAGAAGATGAACAAGAAGCAGCCGAGCCAGATACCCACCACCTGCGTTATCACGGCCCGACACCGCGGTAGGGGTCAAAAACCTGCGCGTACCAACGGCTAAGAAATAGACCGCCGGGACGATGCGAGACTGCCATTAAATCGCTCAGCAATTGCATTGGAGAAAAAGTTCAGTTTCCGCATAGTGCGTCTTATCCTGGATTATTGGAGACGCTCCACCTTTTGAGCGCATGTGCGCGTCTCGACTTGGAGCTCTTCTTCGACTGACGCAGAAGCTGCGATTTTATTACGCCAGCTCATCGGTGGTTTCTAGGGAAAGAGTTGTGTCACCTTTATTGTAGTGCGTACGAGTAGGCGTCGATGGCAGCCGCTTACAAAACGCGGTGATACCTTCAGGTGATGGGTGGTGCCATCATCTACTGAAGTTATTCAAGGAATTGAGCAAGCCTTGTGGGAATTGCATCAGGCTCGGAGCAAAATATGTTTCCCGAAACGACAGGAATGTTAAGAACAAAAAACCTATGGCCTGGAAAAAGAACACGTTATTGAGCCTGCGTTGTGGACAGTCATAGATGGAGGAACAGTACACGGATCAGTTAGTCCGGTATTATCTGAACTGGCTTAACTGTACTGGAATACGGGCCAAACAGCCAGTAAATGGCCAGTGCACGTTTGGAAGCTGTTATTATGGTACGAGGGGGTATCGAAAAGTTCTAATTATCACAACGAAATAAAAAAAACATAAAATATTCGCTTGAAGTGGTCAAAGTTAGTTCTTCTCCACGTAGTCTCTATTCAGAGTCACGCATTTCTGCCAGCGTTTCTTCACCTGTTTCAAGCCCTCTTTGTAGAAGTCCTCCGCTTTGCTCGAAAACCACTGTTTCACTTCGAAAAGGACAATCTCTATGTCATCAAATTGCCGACGACGAAGTGTTTTTTTCATCTCGGGAAAGGAATTGCTTGGCGCAAGATCAGGCGAATGAGGTGGATGTTGCAAAAGTTCATAGTCCAACTGGAGGGCGGCGACAATGGACGATTCCGCTCCATCAATGTCAAATTCTTCTGGGAAAAGTCGTAGGTGTCACCAAGCGACGCACCCAGCGTGCAGACACCTCATTCACGTGCTGTTCCTCTTTTACGTGGACGCCTCCGGCCCTCACCATGGGGGTTGGTACACGGCTGCAGTCGTCCACCAAAACGTCGCGGTGAACGGCCTAACATTCACGGCACAAAATAACACATGCGGAGGAGGTCGCCATCACGCTAGCTGCCGCAGACCAGGACTCGCGCGTCATCATTACCGACTCGAGAGAGGCCTGCAGAAATATTGAACAGGGGTACGCTCCTCACCTTGCGTATCGCATCCTTCAAGACAGCAGTTACGTCGGGACCCCCGCGTCCCGGATGATCATATGGGCTCCAGCTCATATGGGCCTCGAAGGCAACGAAACGGCAGACACCGCTGCCCGCACGCTGACTCTCCGGGCAACGTCTTCAGACCCTTCCGAAATGGATCCCGAACGCAATCCGGCCTTAACGTTTCGAGAAATTACTCAATTCTATCAATTCGGCCACGCAATTTATCCTAAACCTTGTAAGGGCCTTACAAAGGTGGAGGAACGCACACTCCTCCGCGTTTACATTGCTGTGCCCGGAAGTTTTGAAACATTTTCATCCTGCCTGTACAGGAAAATGCCCGCACTGTGCGGAGAAGTCTTCGGACATCTTCCACATGGTGTGCGCATGCCAGTCAACCCCGAACCTCACCTCAAAACCAAGCCCCACTCGGGAGGGAGCCAGCCCTGCTCGGCTGTTCCGACCTGGTGAGCCAGAAGGCCCTTGTCGACCGAGCTCGAGTCGCGGCGATCGCCAATGGGCTCCTGTAAGGAGGAGCCCACCTATAGTGGTCGTGAGGGGTGGCCCCCTCCGGGCCACCTCGCACTTACTCCCTGTATATACCTGTAATAAAGTTTTTTCCTCCTCCTCCTCCTCATGAATATCCACCCGCGCAGTTCCGTGACATAATCTGGTCTCCACCATCACTCTTTCCATGGTCAATCTTCTGTCGTCGAGGATAACAGCCTCCACTTTCTCCACCATGGCAAGATCATCCTTCATTGAGGGACTACGCGCTCGTGGCTCGTCTGCCAGGGACAGGTTACCACTTTGAAAGTTCCTCTTCCACCTCACAACCCTGTCAAATGATGGGCTTTCATCCCCATGGCATAGACAGCTTTCATTTCGTCGTGGATTTGGCGTGCGTTGTTGCCCTTCAAATGGAGGGTCTTTATGACACTTCGGGCTTCAGTTTTGTTCATCATGCAGGTTGATGTCTACAGCATGTGAAAAAAAAACTACTTGATACAAAGATTTGATATTTGCACATGTATGCATGGCAATGACATTGATTACAGGCACGAAAGTTTCGTGTAACTATCTCTATAACTTCTTTATGATAATTAAAACTTTTAGATACCCCCTCGTATGCTGCTCTTGAGAGCTGCTTGTGGCGGTTTCGCGTCGTTGTGCTTAGTCAGTGGATTGCGCGTTAGATGTCTGCACCGCGCTCTGCTTTCTCGGGTGCGTACGCGGCCTACGGGAAAAATAAAAACGGGGCGCTTGCCCGGTACGCGTTCAAAACGGAGCTATTGATGAGGCACACCGTAGTAGGGTGCTCCTGTTTTGACCACCTGGTATCGTGCACGTGAGCATACGGCCACATCGAAATGCGGCCACTGCGACCGCGATGGAGCCGGCCCCTTCGAGGCCAACAGCACACGCCATAGCCACTGGGCGCTACCGCGGCAAAAGATGTAAAGGCCTACCTGCGTAATCGAGTATGAGCAGTGTCGTATAAGAAGTGCTTTTCGCATGGCGCAGTGTCGTAAACCTCACTTTGATATTGTTGTAGTCCTAAGTAAATCACACACTCTTGTGATGAACAGATGGCTCATGTTTT
>NC_051176.1:230903315-230915829 GCF_013339695.2 Rhipicephalus sanguineus
GAAATTCATTCAGTTAACGACTGTCGCTTGCTGCAGTCAGATTTGTGTTCTTTTCCGAATGGTGCAACGGCAATAACCTTTCTCTAAATACTTCAAAGACAAAATTCATGTCTATCACTCGCAAAACTTCTAGCGTGTCATTTCAATACTTTGTCAATTCTGTGCCGTTATGCAAGGTTTATGAAATCAGTGATCTTGGTGTATTGTTGACAGCGCGTTAAACTTTTCTTCTCACGTTAAGCGTGCTGCTATGCGGGGCCTTCGTTCTCTCGGATGTGTTTGTAGAATATCTCGAGAATTCAGGTCTCCCATGGCCCTACACAAATTGTACACGGCAATATGTCTTTCCGCAACTTGAGTATGCGTCCGTGATATGGAATGGCATTGCTCAATCCAGCGGTAACACCATTGAACGAGTCCAGAAAAAATTCCTCAGCATATATAACCATCGCTTTGCTAAAAATGACTCTGGATCTCGTTCAAGTACTGCTGAATCATTATCACTGCCATCACTTCACTGCCGACGAAATCGTTCTGATCTCTTATTTCTCTACAAGCTAGTCCACGGTATCATATCCTGCCCTGTACTTCTCAATTGTGTTAATTTTCGAATTCCGCGTACGTTAACCAGAGAGAACAGACCGTTTCATGTACCCGCCTGCTTCTTCCAACACTCTACCGTTCACAGAATACAAAGTCTTTATAATATTAATTTTCTTGATCTTGACGTTTTTCATAGTCCACAATCATTGTTTTTATCCGAGCTTTGCACTGTTTTGACATAGTATGGCACAATGTACAAAGTCTTCCCTTCTCCGTCTTTCCGCATAGTTGTATATGTGCAATCTAATTTTTTATTCCCCTTCAATATTTCTCATATTGTCTTATTTTACTCCTCCCCTTTTGTGTTCATTTCTCTTTGTCTACGTGTTTTTGCTCTTTTATTTCTGAAGACTGTCTGTATTGTATTGTTTATTTTTATTGATTTTTTTTTTTTGCGTGCGCCTGCACAAAGACCTCACGGTTGTTCCTGGGCACGTTAAATAAATGATTGATTGATTATTATTATTATGTCTTCGCACCCTTGGCTGTGTTTGCAGATTGTCTAGAGAATTCCGTTCTCCTATGCCCTTCCGAAAATTGTACACCGCGCTATGTCTTCCTCAACTGGAGTATGCGTCCGTGATATGGAATGGCATTGCTCAATCCAGCGGTAACACCATTGAACGAGTCCAGAAAAAATTCCTTAGCATATATAACCATCGCTTTGCTAAAAAATCTCGTTCAAATACTGCTGAATTATTATCATTGCCATCACTTCACTGCCGACGAAATCGTTCTGATCTCTTGTTTCTTTACAAGCTAGTCCACGGTATCATATCCTGCCCTGTACTTCTCAATTGTGTTAATTTTCGAATTCCGCGTAAGTTAACCAGAGAGAACAGACCGTTTCATGTACCCGCCTGCTTCTTCCAACACTCTACCGTTCACAGAATACAAAGTCTCTATAATGTTAATTTTCTCGATCTTGACATTTTTCATAGTCCACAATCATTGTTTTTTATCCGAGCTTTGCACTGTTTTGACATAGTATGGCACAATGTACAAAGTCTTCCCTTCTCCGTCTTTCCGCATAGTTGTATATATGCAATCTAATTTTCATTCCCCTTCAATATTTCTCGTGTTGTCTTATTTTACTCCTCCCCTTTGTGTTCATTTCTCTTTGTCTACGTGTATTTGCTCTTTTTATTTCTGAAGACTGTCTGTATTGTATAGTTTATTTTTATTGTTTTTTTTTGCGTGCGCCTGCACAAAGACCTTACGGTTGTTCCTGGGCACGTTAAATAAATGATTGATTGATTGATTGATTATTATTATTATTATTATTATTATTATTATTATTATTATTATTATTATTATTATTATTATTATTATTATTATTATTATTATTATTATTATTATTATATTGTCGCACTGGTTATTTGATTATGTACGTTAGCTTTTCTACGCACTCATTATGTACAAGCTCTCTTCACCTTTCGCACGGTATTGATGCAGTGAAGCAAGATTGCGGTTATTGATGGATTCTTGCACATTTTGAAGGAAGACAAGGCGTTCTGCGAGGCGCACCAAAGACAATGGAAAAATATAAGCGCAAACACGTGACCATAGCGTTATGTGGTACGATTACTGTAGAGAAATGTGGCGTTGATGTGTGCGTGTGTCCCCAATGTGGCTGCTCAGCCAGTATGCTTTAAAGTGCTGTAATTTCTATAGGTTCTGGAAATTACACAATAATACGCCCCGTGAATGTGAAACATTCTAACGGTCTACGTGAAGATCCTGAGCTTAGATTGTATGAAGTATAATTAGGAACGAGAGGTTGCAGTGCGCTTTATTGCCGAATTCGTGCCAAATCTAAGATATGTTCTCACATATAAAATAAGCTTTTCGTTCGGGCCCGACTTGGGCCTGAGGTTTCTTCTTTGCGCACAGCTCCGTCCGGGGCCACATGACATCGTAGCGGCGATGCCTTGACCATGTATGTTGTAGCCGCTGTACAGTATACGTATACTACTACGGTTATGTGGCGGAACAAACAGCGCAACAACGGGACGGGGTAAAGATGACAGACATAGCACCAATGCAGCCACCAACCAGCAAAGTTCATTACTGCCCTCGGGAAGGAACACGAGCGTGAGCTAAGACACGGACACAGGGACGGTACGAGCGCTCATCCCGTCCTGTTTCTGTGTCCGTGTCTTAGCTCGCGCTCGTGTTCCTTCCTGAGTACGTACCAACACGCCCAACCGCAAGTGTTGCTTCAGTGCTGTCCTCTAGGTATGATGTCTGTTCGCCTTTAGTTTCGGTGTGTAATATTACTACTTACAGAGATCGACGAAGCCAAGACAGCGCGAGCAAAAGAAAAGGCAGCGAGGCTAAGCAGGCGCGCGTGCTGTGTGCTGTCTTGCGCTGGGGAAGGGTATAAAGGGGTGGACAAAATGTAAAGAAGAGAGAGGAAAAACCTAGCCGCGGGAGCGCATGGAGGTGCGCACAGAGTTTGTTAACTTTCGCTGGGACCTGCCGACTTAAACGACAGCATGCAGTGTTCGCGTTGCTTTCTGTGTCTACGATGACATGCAAAAATGTGTCTGCGATGACAGGCAAATGAGCAAAATCCTATATACACGCGCACCCGCCACCGCTCGACGCAGTCTGCCCTCGATGTCACCGGCGGGCGAACGACGAAGGTGCGCGCTGCTTCGCCGTAGAGGTTTGCGCCGGACGGCCTAACCGGAATGATGCCATAAGTGCTTAGTATTCTTTTCGTTCTCGCAAGAGTAGGTGTGCCATTTATTTAATGAAAGGCCACTCCGAGCTAGCTTGTCCCCTGCTCGCAACTGTTGACCGCGTTCGCTCCAGCAGCCTACTTCTCGGCGGCTGCTCGCGAACCGCGCGGAAGTGCGTCACAGTTCTGTGTGCTGACGTGATCGCGCGCTGAAACTGCTTGGTGGTGATAGTTGCAGCCGGATGCTTGTCGTTTTTGAAACCGGAACTGACACTGGCCGGTAATGAGGAGCCTGTAATGAATTATCTGTCACGCGCTGCAGTAAACGATGTGCCGTGTTATGACTAACATGCCCCCAGCAACATATTGCAGCAAAAAAGAACGCGAGGACAAAATTCTTGTGTCAGTACCCCTTTAATATCTAGCATATCGGCTACCCCTCTTCGTTCTCTGACGTAGATTTATATTTCATTAATAATCATAGTTGTTGGGGTTTAACGCCGACCCGAAACCATGATTTGATTATAAGGGACGCCGTAGTGGAGGGCTCCGGAAATTTCGACCACCTGGGGTTATTTAACGTGCGCCTAAATTTCAGTACACGGGCCTCAAGCATTCTCGCCTCCATCGAAAATGCGGCCGCCGCGGCCGGGATTCGATCCGGCGACCTTCGGGACAGCAGTCGGGCACCATAACCACTAGACCACCGTGGCGGGTACATTTACATTTCAGAACATGAGTGTTTTTGCATCCTCATCGAAAAGGGGCTGGACGGCCTGACAAGGGGCCACCGTTGCCGCGGGATCGAACCGCGTCCTCAAGCTCGGCAGCATAACGTCGTAGCCAGCGGGCCATCGCGGTGGATCAAAACTGAAAGTAAAATTCCACGCATTGAGTGAATCAAGAAGTGCTTTATTGTGCGGCTCCGAGAATGTGTGCAACATTTGTAATCATCACGGTAATTGACAGTTGCAGATTTAGCTCAGGTTCAAACTTATTTTAAAATCAATTTAGAAATGCTCTAGCATATTGGTTTGATTAATTTCATTGTTCCTAATCGCATTCACTTCTTCAAAAATGAGCGTGCGGTCACAACCTAGTTTCTTGAAAGTCTGGGTGAGGCTGTCCGGAAAGCTCTGAATGTATGCAGTGCATGACCATTTGAACTTTCGGCTAGCTCCGAAGTAGTGCTCATCGTTTTTTTTTTTGTTTAGTTTTCTAAAAGAAAAGACATTTGCTAGGGAAAAACTATTTGTATGCCAACGGAATTAAGTAAAGGGGAAAAAATGTGCCAGTTGGAAATTGCGATTCAGATAAAAGCAACGCTTTGCTCTTGAGGCATTCCACTGAATGTATACAGTGAGCATAGGCCAGGCTTGTGTATGTTTCACTGGCTCAGAGTAGCCTGTCTTTGAAAGTACGCATCCCTCATAGCCTGAGCGGATGCTCTTGCCCGTCTCGGACTTCGGTATGTGGTCGACGAACTCGATTCCTCCGTGCAAGTGTTCGTGGTTCGGTAGCACCTCTGAAAGCGGTATGCAAAGTAATTAGCGAGAATTATACTTACAAGGCTATATCAACGGGCTGATTTGCATGTTAGAACACTTCACTTATTTACCGCGTGCCGAAATGTGGTGCGGTATATAGGAGGAACTGATGCATCGAGGAAAAACGTTCGCGTTATGGATACTCACACTTGTACGTAATATATTGCATGTAATTAATTACATCTTAAAGTTTTGTAATTGAGAGATTGCCTTTTTTTTTCTTACTCTGTAACTTTCACTGTATGCTTAAATGGCGTTGCAGCGACCAGTGCGTGTGACCGCTTACTTCACCGACGAGACAAGTTGCAACAGGTGTTGCAACATTGATCCCTCGAATTTGGCGGAACGTGCAATAAAACACCTGCCGCCATCTGTCATGTAACAGTATTGCGGTGCGTATGAATGCTATTTCGCTTATATTTTATTGGTGCTCCTCCAGATGGATACTGGCGGACGAATCGAACCGGCGCTGCTGGTGTTGTTAAAAAGAGATGCCAGCTGTGAACGCTAATGCTGGGAAATCGTCCACACGACAATAATTTTTTTTTCCGCCGGCACGACGGGTCTCGAATGGGTAGACGACCCAGCTTCCGGTATGACGTCACACACACGCGCGAGCGAGTGCATCATACGTGCACGTCATTGACGTCCGGCGCAGTGCATATGTATGCACAGGATAAACGTAAGTGAGCTTAAATAATTATGTTATAGTTCCGCGCGGCGGGATTTGAGCTCTGGGCCTCTAGCACCGACCACTGTACGCCACAGGCGTACGCCTCATCGGCAGGAATAGAACGCCTTTAAGAATGTACCACGCGCACACAGACGCGTTTTTCGCAACGCTGATAATTTACACCGTGAAAGATAGTGCGTCGAGACGCTTGGCGCGTTCTCATAATGCTGACCGAGTGTCGTCGAGTGGCCGTTAAACTATTCTCATTCATAATGATAATTGACGTCAGTCAATTTCTGCTGTAATTTTTTTTTTCAGCTTTTCAACAATGTAGCGCTGCGCTTGATGGCGTTAGCATCGCGGCACTAAATAAATACATTCCTGTGCACAAGGACCTCATACGGTACAAAACACTTCTCTTTCCTACAGCGCACACGTCTTCATCATAGCACAAGTTTTCAGCGTCTATCGCTCCTGATGTCTGAAAAGAAAGCTAAAGTGGCCGACGAAAGTTCTCTGTAAGCTGAAGGTCGGCTCGTGTAATTTGCTGTGTTGCTGCAATGCTTGCTATGGCTGACCAAGCCAGAGAAAGAGGCTGCATAGAGGAAAGAGGCGCCGTTTGTGCTTCCCTATACAAGGAGCACATCTCAGTGCTGTTGGCTGACGAGGACCGGATAGCGCACCAGCGACTACACGGTCCTTCTCTCACTGTGTTTCTTTTTAATTTTCCCTATCCCTTTGCCGTGCACGCAAGCACGTAATACCGATTTTTCGGCCTGTCTGTCATCTATCTATATAGCACATAAACAATAAAAAAATAGATTTATCTAATCTAATCTAAACAAATGATCGAGAGCCTATATGATGCACACGCACCCGCCACCGCTCGACGCAACCTGCCCTCGGTGCCACCGGCGGGAGATCGTCCATTCCGCAGAACGACAAAGGCGCGCGCTGCTTCGCCGAACCGTTGGTGCGGCACGCCGAGCACGAGCGCCTCCTGCACGTCCGGGTCCTGCAGCAGCAGCCGCTCGATCTCGGCTGGCTCAATCTGCAGCTCCATGCACTTGATGAGCTCTTTCAGCCGGCCCGTCACGTACACGTTGCCCTCGACGTCGTAGAAGCCCGCGTCTCCTGTAAACACGTTAGTCGCTTATTAGTGCCACGTGGTCGCGAAACACGTGTAATATGGTTAACCTTACTTAGGAAAATATTGCATTTTTCGGGAACTCACCAGAAATGAAGCTACTTTTGCACACAGGTGTATATATGTTATCGTATAGCACTCTTCTATAGGTACGGTCTTCGTACAGCACGTGCATGCGTCCGTTGAAAGTTAGGCCGCCAAACACCAACGCTTCCGTTTTGACATTCATACTTATATGGACTTCTTTTCCTAGTAATACTGCTTTATTTCGCAAATAAAGAAAAAGTACGGTATAAGAAACTGCATTACGATCCGACTGTGTCTTTAGTCTCGAGCGAACACTTACTCCGACAGTGTGGAAAAACCCTTTCGAGTACAACATCATTTGAAAAGCAGCGTCAGTTGGTCGACGCCTCAGGCGCACCTGTTCGAACGAAGCCTTCGTCGTCGAACGTAGCGGCCGTCTCCTGTGGCTTGTTCATGTAGCCCATGAAAGTGAACGGTGCCTTGACGCATATTTCGCCTTTCTCTCCGACTCCGAGCTTCGTTCCCGTACTCGAGTCGATCACCTCTCATGCAATGAAATACAACGATACACGACTTCGGAAAAGTGCAGGAGGTATTTCTTTTACATCTGGTCGCAAACAAGAAAGCAAAAATAAAAAAAGGCGAGCGCCATGTTTTATTTTAGTATTGCTCTTCACGCATTTGTGAGAAGTGCATGCCGTGTATATTGAAGAAAAGCAAGGCCGTGTGGTTGCAAGTTACAGCTAAGTTCTATGTCTTAGAAGGGCTAGTCGGTTGCAGATCGTAGAAGGAGGGTAGTAGATTGAGCTAATCGGTTTTTCATTGTAGTAAGCGTTTCAGCGCGTTTTCGGAAAGTGTTTGTCCCCGTCATTTCTTAGCCCAATCGTCAACACTTAATATACTAATCCACACCCTTGCATTCGCAAAGGCTCACACATTCTGACAGGAGAAGCTAGGCGAAGTATTCCGTTTACATTCAGTGGCCCATCACACAAGTGACCTTCGCATTGAGTAAGCACCCGATGAACACGGACAGATGAATAAAATTTCACTACGCAAAGCGCTAGAAACGTTGCTATAGGGTGTGTCCATATAAGATCGAACATGAGGTCCCGATCACTATTCCCTATTTTGATGAAATTTACTGTGGGCTTAGGCGTTAGATCGAGAACAATGGTTTCGAAGTTAATTTCGCGAAAAAAAAATGTTCGCCCGAAAAAAAAATATGCATATAAAAAGACACTTTTCCGCCAATTTTTTCATCCCTTGTGAAGCATGTCTCTTGGACACGACAAACGGCGCGGGAGGGGGGGGGGCAGCGCTGCGATAAATGCTTTGCGCCCCCCACCCCGCCCCTCCTATGGAGAACCCTGCACAAGTCTATGCACCTGAGTGTGTTCGATTTGCAATGTCACGTCTTCTATATATGCTGGAGATATTGTACATAAAACGTTGGTGAACCGACCGCCATGGCCTTACTTTCAGCTGCACCATTGGAACTGGCTTCCCCACGCTCCCGAATCCGCCACTCCGGAGTCCCGTCGATGTCACGCTGCCACAAGTTTCGGTGAGACCGTAACCTTTGCAGGAAACAAGATGTGCAGTGCATTTATATGCCGTTTGTATACGAGTTCAATCGGTCGCAGCTTGTGCTTGAATAGAGGATTTATTCGGTTTCGGTGCTTACCCTGGGATATAAACTTGAAGCCGAACTTGTCTTGCGCCTCGTGTAAAAGTGAGACATGGGCGGTGCTTCCGCCGATGAACACCTTATCGACGCTTTCGAAAGCCTCTGATGGAGCGTTGTCGATGAGGCTTCTCAGGTAAGATGGATATATCATGATGGTGGTAACCTGAAATATATAAGGCGACGGTCATATCTACCCCGAAGGAAAAAATAGCAGAATGGAAGGAAAAGCGGGGTAGTCAACTCATGTCGGGTTGGGTATCTATACACGCACTTGGGGAGCAGAAGCATAGGAAATTTACAAATAACTTCAGTGCGTTATATTCTTGAAGGGCCTTCCCTATGCGTCGCAGACCGAAATACACGTGACATCGATGCTGGTACATTTTGGAGACAGCTATTGTGTACCAGAGGCTCTGAATTAATGAACATCCCTTGCGCGTGCAAACGTTATCATTGTGCAGCTCGAATACGTGCCCAAATGTAATGAATTATAAAAATGACCAGTAACCTATCGTTACTAGCCAGCTGAACATTGTAATTTATCATACAAATTATATTATTCCTATGAATCCCAACTGTTAGAGGTTAAATCGAGCCCGTGCGTAAAAAAAAGAGACAAAAGTGAAGTAAAATTATATCGGGAAGTCTGAGAAAAGAGAGTATATATGCAACAGGTCGTGTTGACGGCGTTCGTAAGGATTGAAATGGTTGATGACGTGCAAACTGCGGCATGCCACCCACGTCGCCAATTTTGTCCTTGCCTAACGCACGAGTTCTGTAGCAGCGTCAAATATAGTTTTGCAACTACCCAAGTACCGGAATGACTGGTCCAAGTATGATTGGTAGCTGGTTCATTATAACGAACTGCTTCATCGGAGAGCGATCCCGTGGCTGCGCCGTCGCTTACCTTATGTTTGCGCACTGCCGGCACGAGCAGTGCGGCGTCGAACGACGGCAGCAGGAGCAGCGGGACGCCCAGCGTCAGGCACCCGCAGAACAGCCAGAGACCGCTGATATGCGTTAGCGAGGATGCGCACAGCACTAGGTCCTCTGGTCCTATCTGGCCAGCCGCCAGCTCTCTGCATTGTCCGAACCGACGGACGCGTTAAATCCGACTCAAGAGGACGCGGTACGCCTCGTAGAAGCGGGTGAACGAGCACTGGTCACAATATAGAAGAGTCAGCGGCACCAGTGGCCTCGGATGCCGCAATTCAGTGTTTTTTTTTTTTTTCTCGCCACGTGCGATTCCTGAAAGCGCTTTATACTTCTGACCTCTGTGCGATACGCCGCCTCCGGACTCGCTTTCTATGCTCAAATCACGTGTTGGTCTCTCCTTTGAGTGACGCCATGTGTTCTCCTTTTCGCTCGAATCCGCAAGTCACTTCTGGCAAACACATCCGTAAGCAAATGCGTCATGCGATTAGCTCTGAAACTGAACCCGGCTTTCGTCAGCGTGACCAACTGCATCTGTTGGTCTGACGTCAACTTAGTGGTTATGGCTTCGTGTACATGCTCGAGATCGCGGGTTCGATCCCTGTCTCAGCGGCTTCATTATAGCTTGGACAACGCAAGAACGCCCGTGTACTTAGACTGGCCTTGCGGTCAAAATTAATTGGGAGTCCCTCCACTGTATACGACGTAGCATCTCATAATCGTATAACGGTTTTCGTGCGTGATTTTCGGCTCAAGGAATATGGCCATAACACCACTTTGTCGTGCAGTGGATGGAAGCTGAAGTGCCGGTGTTATAAAATCTGAGGTTTGGTGTTTACTGCAATTACTACGAGGAATAAATCTGGCGCTAATGTCTATGAAAGCTGCCGATGTGGCGATGCTCGCAGGAGCAACGCCACAATTTAGAATCATGTCGTGTGTTTAGCGCGTAAAACCCCCAAATTATATTTAATTTTAACTATAGGTCTCGTCTGGGGCGGGATTCCCGCCACAGATGCGTGAGTCGACAGATATGGGTAGCAGCGAGCATTGCATACGCACCTAGAGGCCAGTAGCTGGGCGATCCACTGGCGGTGCGAGATGGCTACCCGCTTGGCGACGCCCGTAGTGCCGCTCGAGTAGAAGGCGCCCATCATGGTGTCGGCGTCCACGCCGCGTGGCGCCCGGCATTCGAGCGCCCGAGCATTAATCAGCAGCTTCGTGAAGCTGATCAGGCCTTCCACCTCACCGAAGACTACGACGTGCTGGGAACAGGGTTACAGGGCGAATTAATTATGGGTATGCACTGAAACGCCGCAGCAAAATCAGTGACCGCGCCTGCGCCTGCATGTACAATCTTTTTTCCCGGCATCGTTTCGATATTTTCCTGCAGAGAGAATATTACCCGCGACATGCTGGTGACGCGCTCTACAGTAGCAACACATGCACCGGAATCGCACGACGGAGCGATCGCGTTTCATGACGCGCGCTGACGTAGCTTATTTCCCCCTTTGACATCGCCCCCCCCCCCCCCCCCCGTATAGCTTTTAGCGCGGCTCGTTCTAGACGGATTCGAAAAATTTTTACGGTAAGTGATCCGCGAAGGCAATAAACTCCGATACTGAGGTCATTCGATAATTACTTGCAAAAACACGTGATTCGTGATTCAAGACCCACCAATGACCTATGAGGAAGATCATTTAATTCATGTCCGCTGTTTTATGCATAGGTGGAGACTACGGGGGTCTTCTGTCAATTGCCGCATGACGAGGATTTTTACTTGGACCGCATCAGTATGAAAAATACGGTCAAACATGCGACAAATCGCATATTTTCTCTAATTTCACAATTTTTTTCGGAAAGATTTGAAGTCTATTTTACCCCTAAACATTTTTGTACTAAAATACCAATTCCTGAAAATAATACTATTATTAAGGTTGGTTAGGGAGAGTTCCAGATAACTCAAGAAAAGATCACGAACTTTGAACATTTTTGTAGTTTTTGAAGATACGTATAGCTGGTAGTGAAACACGAAATTTTCGGAATTAATGAATAGGACAACTGAACAGAACCTCTGCGATAGCGCAAGCGCAGTTTCGAAGTTCAGAACACAAAAATAGATTTTATACACATTTTTCTATTAGGCACAGTTTAACAAATACAAGCGAACTTCGAGGGGGCGCCACGATCGTCAAAATTTTTTTCGAGCAAAAATGTTTTGCCACAATACTCTATGTGGTACAGGAAAAAGGCACAAATTTTATCAGCAAAATCTGTGACGGGCAAGCGCCACGTCTGGGACACTTGGCATGGAATGACCCGTATCTATCTATCTATATATATATATATATACCGGGTGTCCCAGCTATCTTTAGCCAAGAGTTAAAAAATACAATATTAGAGGCAGGCGAGTGAAATCAGTTGCAAATTGCTGACAGCCACCTTACGCGCTACAGACAATTTTTTGTTTTGTAATTAACTAATTTGTTAATTAGGACGATTTTACTAATTTGCTAAATATTGACTTTAGGCAAGAAATCCTGCTTGCAAAGTTCGAGAGCGTCCTCAAAAACCGCAACTGCATTATTTGCTATAAAGAAAGTCTCACGTATACCATTTTTTCCAAGCTATAAAGAAAGCCCGCGAAATACAAAAAGAACCACGTGACTAGCGCGCTCGCGCGCCGCGAGAATGCTGCCCTCAGCCGAGGTTTGAGCGAACGAAATCACCTGCGGCCGGGACTCGCCGGCTCCGTTGCAGCGGTAGGCCTACAAGTGGGCGGTGGTTTTCTTGGCCCGTTGCCAGCCAGCTGCGCGCGTGACGGTGCAAGTGTAGCGAGCGCGGGCCAGAAACCACCTTTAACGTATCGGCCTACCGCTGCAACGGAGGACGCCGAGTCGCGCCGCAGCTGATTTCGTTCGCTCAAACCACGGCTGAGTGCAGCATCCTCGCGGCGCGCGAGCGCGCTAGTCACGTGGTTTCTTTTTTGTATTTCGCGGGCTTTCTTTGCAGCTTGGAAAAAATGGTATACGTGAGACTTTCTTTATCGCAAATGATGCGATTGGGGTTCTGAAGGACGCTCTCGAACTTTGCAAGCAGCATTTCTTGCCTAAAGTCATATATTAGCAATTTAGGTTAAATCGTCCTAATTAACAAATTAGTTAATTACAAAACAAAAAATTGTCTGTAGTGCGCAAGGTAGCTGTCA
>NC_051176.1:230915929-230950754 GCF_013339695.2 Rhipicephalus sanguineus
GACTCGCGGGACTGCTGGGCTCGTTCACGTAACCGCTGTTCGGCTTGCAGCTTGCGAACGGCAGGGCGGCCAAAGACGTCGATGATGGCGGTCTTGAAAGCGGACCACGTAGCGAAATCGGATGCGTGGTTGTTGTACCATAGACTTGCCACACCCGCGAGGTAGAAAACGAGGTTGCTCAGTTTGCCTGCCTCGTCCCATTTATTAGGGACGCTCACACGCTCGTAGATCGCGAGCCAGTCCTCGACGTCGGTGCCATCCGCGCCGGTGAAGATAGGAGGGTCGCGGATGCGGGGTACACCCGGACAGGGCGTCGGTGCAAGAGGAGGCGTCTGCTGGGCGGCGTCTTGAGTCATGGTAGCAGGCACGGTACGGGATCGAAGCTCCAAGGGCATCGAATGCGGACCGCAGTTGTTTAAAGGGCACAGCACCTCCACCAAATTGTCAAGACGTTTATTAACGGGCACTCAGCGACGGCGCACGGCAGCGACAGTCAAAGCGGGGCCGACTCTCTGCACGAGGTGCGTGCTCTCCGAGAAGAGAACGACCCACTGGAAGGCGCTCGACAGGACGACCCATTACTGAGTAGGAATGCTTCGCTACAATATATATATATATATATATATATATATATATAGAAGACATGGGACGTTAGGCTACGTTAGAGCCGGTAAACATATTAGGAGTATTAAAAGAAACACCTAAAAACTAGAAAAACTAGATTGAATAAAAGAATCAGGAAATGGAAAAATAACCACAAGTCCACAAGTCCGCCAATCAATAAGCACACCCAGTTGGCGGAAATCCAACGTACTGGGCGTCATGACAGCCTTGGAGAAGACGATGCCGCCCCCGGCGCAGAGCGTGCCGCCAATGGCAAGCACCAGGTCGGAGCTGTTGGCTGCGTGCACGCACGCCCGCTGTCCGGGCCCGAAGCCGAGCCACTCGAGCGCATCCGCCACGCGCAGCCACTGCTCGCGCAGCTGGCCGTAGCTGAAGCTGGCGCCGTCCGCCACCGTCTGCACACGGCGCCATGGTTTCAACGAGTGCCGTTAAAGTCCCGTGCATTCACAACAGCAGTCAACACGCGATTTTCATGCATACGTGTCTATATAATTTGCGAATTATCGCCGTCACCGTCGGCGTCGCCATCATGTTTCCTATAAATTGAAAGAACAGTAAGATCCTACGTATGTTGTGCGTCTGCATGAGCAACGCAAGTGTGAGCTGAAAAGGGTGGTCTTAGAGCGAGCCCTGCTTTTGCGTGCCTATAGTGTAGTATAAGCAGTAGACGTACGTCCTACTTTGCTTTAAAGTGCATTGGACTCCATGAGCTTTATTTGTATTTCTGTCTCGCTGTCTCTGGATCTGCACATATGTCCTCGTTTCCTATTACCTCGCTCTCCGTGCTATTTAATGCGATCGTAGGTCCTTAAAAATTAGTTATGCCTGTGCATACCACCGCAATGCGATTTCCATACTCCTCGCAGGTGTTCCAGAGAAAAGTCCCAAAGTCCACCTCCGGAATGTCCATGACCTGGATCCTGTGCCTGACCACGCCAGCATCGATGGTGACAGCCATGTTGGCGGCCCACTGCGCAATTTTTCAGTCCTTTCCACCTTGTAACCCATTTCCACAGCCCGTTTCCATGCACTGACATTCTGTCCCATCTTCTTCTCGTTTTCCGTGTTGTTTCACTTAGGATCCTTTCCCGCTAAGCCGAATGGAAGAAATGTTATTCTAGTATCATAATGCGAAATACACAGTACATACAAGATTGATGAGACTCTTCTAGCCGGACCGGAGGCTATGAGTCTAATCAGCCTTAATTGTATCAGTAAATAAGTCTAAAAGTAGCAGCCTCTTCTGCTCAACGCATAAATCGCAGTTATGTCACATATCAAAAGGGAATAATAATAATAATAATAATAATAATAATAATAATAATAATAATAATAATAATAATAATAATAATAATAATAATAATAATAATAATAATAATAATAATAATAAAGTTAGCAGTTGTAAGATTGTTAGTTTAATATTTTCCCCGAGTGACTTGCAACATATGCACTTCTGAAAGTGACCTCCTCGATGCAAGCGCGGTCGCCCGCTCTCTCTCAAATCTGAAAACATTCTCTCGCATCAATAATTGGTTTGACACATTTTCTTTAAACTTCGTCGCCTGCTGTTGCGCGTGATTATAGCGAACGAGTTTGGAAAGCCACTGAGCTGACCATTTGTCGTTCTATTCTATAGCAAAACATCTCACATGAAACGTTCATCAAACTGCAGCCATATAGTGTGCGTGCTAGCAAACCACTGGCTTGCTGGCACGCACACTACTGAGATGCCGTGCGCATGAGATGTGCTGCTGACGGGCGTGCATGTTAACTATTATTTATAACGACCGTCAGTGGGCTGCAAGGATGGAAGGAAACGCGAACATGCGGCATCTACAATATCTGCTGTTTCGCATCGCATTTATTTTCAAGCGGTTGTGGCCTGGCTGGTGATAAAAGGTCACTAGGTTAATCCATGATACAATGAAGAACCATCTAGCATCTATTTGTTGCCACAAAGGTCAGAGCACGATGAAAACAGTGCGACGCGCTTTTCGCGTTTCTTTCCATCCCTCCTACATGTAGTACATAATAAACTCACTGTAAACTATGCATATGAAACGTCGAAGAGGAAGACGTACTCACAAAAGAGAACCGTAAATACTTGACCTGATGAGCTTATCGAACACAGCGTTGTTCGACAAAGCTGAACTTTCGCGCCAATTTCTACCGGGAGGCCAATAAGTCGACGTGAAACGCACGACGTCGGAGCGCGCAGTTCAGCCGCACAAAGCAGGGCACGTCCTTATTCTTATATAGGCCTGTTGTTTGAATTACTGTTCATTCGCTGAAAACACGTTGCAGTGATGTCATATTCATCGGAAAACCAGGACGAGCAAAATACGGGTCACAGATCGCCCACACAGACATCCCGTGCGCTACATTACAGGCACAGCTATTGCACCATACTTGGCAGTGTTCGCCGCACTGTACCTGAAGAGCGTTGCGCCGATTCTTTATTCGGTTATTTATTTGTGCACATTTTTCGGTCTTCAGACTGGGAACGGCAGCGTTTGGACAGAAAGTCTGTTTATACCCACTTTCGCTTTTATCGTTTCGGAATGGTAAATAATATACAAAAAAAAAGCATTGTTCCAGTTACGGCTGAACACTTGTGCTTCCCCGCAGTATATAGAGCACCTAGCTGTGGCGCAGCACGTTTTGAAGACTATTTGCTTGAATCTGCATTTAGAGTGGAATGCAGGATCCATGTACGTATAACTAATATAAACAAAGACCTGTCTGTCAGTAGCTAGTGCATGTTTGTGAAGCTCGATGATCAACAGCTAGTATTTGATGCATGCATGGATACATGTCCCTCAAGGAAATTCCTTCAGTTCCGATTTTTCCGTTTTTAATGCTAACTTCACAAATAAACCGATGAAAATAATTTCCCTGACCACTGCAGCTGTTGGCTACGCGTCATTTTGGTCGAGCCACAATCACCAAATATTGCGGATAGAGAGAGAAATAAATTTTTATTCCGTAACCAGGCGCACGTTTTTCTTCGCCCACAGACAGTGGCCATGAACAAAAATGAAAATTCAGAGACCTTCCACGACTGTGAAGACGGAAGCTAGCCGCTGCGGCTGCACGTTCTGCGGCAGCGGCTTCTGGCGCTCCTTCGATTCCCGCTCTCCTTCACCCGAGCGAACGACACGCGTCCGTCCCACAGCGAGTCCAAAGGGCAACTGCTGCATGATAAACAGCGCTAGCGCTATCTCTACGTCACGAGACAAAGGGGCATAACGAAAGGGTGGGAAATGCCGCCACCGAGTATCGCGACACTTGTGAAAGAGGCATCGGCGAGGGAGCGAGGGGCGCCGAAGATTGTTGTTCTACGCGTCGTTTTGTCCGCGGACGCGATTTGCCAGAACCTAGCCATATATATAGCTTTGCTGTAATAACCTATTTGTAAATGACATCCTGTTGTACATTCTCCCGCGTATTCAGAGGTGGTTTCTTCCGGCTTTCAAATTCACGAAGACGACGCGCCGCAATCAATGACAGAGACGGGAGAGATGGATCGCGAACCAACAGGATTCCAATGACGTTTCGCTTTTTTTTTTTTTTTCAGCGAAACTGCTGGACTACTACATTCCTGTTCAAGAATTGCGCAAGTTGCAACTGAATATATTGTTACGAGTCAGGAAGCGTTGAGAACGCTCAGCGGCGGAGCACTGGATGGGGTGAAGATACGGAAGCAGCAACAAAGTGCTCGTCATCGTCTTCTCTCACGGCTCCTCTTTCTTGCTCCTGAGGCGCCGTTACAATATCACGTATCTCAACTCTGATAGTTCTCAAGGCGTACAACTCAGCAGCGCGAACACGAATTCAAAGCGCGTGCGTGAGACTCTCCGATCTTGTGGAATCTCAACAAGCCCGCGGACAGAAGCTGTTAAATTTAGCCCCGATGTTTTTTTCTAGTTCTGCGTTCCATTATGTGTGCAAGTTCTCTTCACCGTTCGCACCACATTTGTGCAGAAAAGCAAGCTTGGACTTGGTAACGCAGGGACTTCATACCTTGTTTTATGTGTCGGAAAACGAGCGGTGGTAGAACATAAAAAAAGGTAAGAGAGAGAAAACAGCGAACTTAACTGGTTTTTCGGATCTGAAGTCATTTATTGCGACAGCAGTAATATCTTATGCAGAGGAGACTGCCATTTTGTTTGCATACTTGCTTATTCATAAAATAATTGCGCTCAAATGACTATAGAAAACAGACCCGCTTCACGGTCGAAGCATTGAAGCGATAGCAAAGTTAAAGCTGCTGTGACGATTTTAAAACTTTAAGCGTGGGTGACATGTAGGCGCGACGTAGCACGCGAAGCAACTTCAGTGTTCAAATGAGAGCACTGCACTGGCTCGGGCCTACCCGAAAACACGGGCCGGGACGGGTAAAGCGCTTTTCATGGCGGGCCCGGGCCGGGCTCGGGCCTGAAGCTCCAGGCTTAGGGTTGGGCCCGGGTTTGAGGTGACGGGCTCTGGTCGGGCCGGGCTTGGACATTGCTCAGTTCTTAAAGGGTCACTAAAGTGAAAGACGGAATCGGTTTAGACTGATTTATACTCTGATAACTCGAATGTCCTTCAGTTCACCACCATAAGTTTATGAATAGAGGAGAAAATCAAGGTCAAAGTTCCGTTTTTAAATTCCGCGTTGAAATCTCCGCGCGTGACGTCACGGATTTCAAACTGTATTTGTCGTGTTTTCGGGATATTGGCTCAAGCAAATTTCCTGAAACTTGGTATGTTAAGTCTATGGCCCCCTCAGACATCAATATACTTCCTTTTTACCGATGAGGAACTACGCTCTATCCAGTAAACACCGTCAGAATGTATGACTTAGTATGACGTCACGGCGTCTGCTGCGCGAATTTCAAGGTGGACCCGCATTTTCTTTTTGAGCGCTTTCGCGTTTAACAAGATTCTTGTCGCGGCGAGAGTGGTGATTTTGGAATTGTAAAAGAGTGATTTACTGATAATATAAAAATAAATTTTCTCTTTCATGTCCTTTTAAGTTTGTTCCGCATACGTTGTGCATACATATATGTTTCACATTTTGTCTTGAAAAAACGCTTTTTTTTATGCCGATAAAGCTATTTGGAGAAGTTTTATGAGAGACAAGTACTGAACTTCTTTTGCTGCTTGCATATGGTGCTACTTGATGTATATAAAACGGGCGAGCAAATAGACCGGGCTCTTATATAGTTAACATCTCACTATTCTGTGATTTGCCTATGTTATTATTTTATATCCGAAATGTTACGCTGTAATCACAGTAATAAATGCAATATAATAAATTTATACCTATAACTTATCATCGTAAGAGCAATCACAGAGATCCAAAGCTGGAAAACGTTCCTGAAAGGTGCAGCCCTCCACTAAAACGAAGCGACTGCACGAAGACTGGTTACATAATATCCCTATAAAGACACATTCTTTCTCCGTGGCTCCTTCACGGCTCCTAGTGGTCATGTGACGCGAGATGGACATTCTCAGCCTGCTTTGTGTGCCCACATTGTTAACGACTGAGCTTTCGTCTTGTTCAGCTATATCAGGGGTCTCAAACTCTCCTCAGCTAACGGGCCGCATTCACGAAAATTTACTCCAGCAAGGGCCAGGACAGTGGCGAAGGGAGCGTGGAGAAGGGGGTGGGGGGAAGAGGTTGTACCAAATGTCAGCTAACGTTGAAAGACATTTTCCATATCTCATATATGGGTCATTTCTGAAGGGTATTTGGCGGCAAGATTCCAACAACATATCGATACATATATCTCCGAATTGACTAAAATCTGGACACCGATTCTGAAATGTAGAGTTTTGTTGCACGGTTATGTATCAACTCATGGTGGCCGCAGGGGGCACCTCACGAAAAAAAAAAACGCTTTAGACCTGTCATGCCTTTAAGAAAATAAAAAGAAATCGGACGAAGACAGTCATGTGCGGGCCGCATGTTTGAGACCCCTGCGCTATATAGTATAGTGCGAAAGCTACATGATACTACCGCAACAGCGTTGGGCAGGAATAGCATAAGTCTATTAAACAAGGCGCGGGATATTCGCTTGACGAAATATCTAGCTTGAAAAAACACAATGTCCCTTTCGAACCATATGCATCCAATGAGTAAAGCCCTAACCACACGTACGCTTTACAACGCGTCAGTGCATGGCGTACCCTCTCCCTGTGTGCACCCCTCTCCTTCCATTGGGAGAGGGCGAAGCTCTGAGTCTACACGCCCCGCGCTGACGCGTTGTAATGCGTACGCGTGGTTAGGGCTTAAGTGTCGACGAACTTATTAGCGCCTTTATTACCACATAGGAACGAACCCCGAAAATAAATCGAAGTCGCTTCGTCCACCTCCTGCCGGTCCTACCCGCTTAGTCCAATGACACCTTCTACCACTACAACATCGTTAGGAAGGCATGTAGGTATATACCATTATAATATGGAAAAAAAGAGCACAGTGTAAACCATGCATACCATACGCTGCTGAAAACTGCAAGGAGAAGCCCTCAAAAAGGAGTTTTATAAATGACATTGAAGAGTGGCCCGACGTTCGGTAACTAGAGGAATGAAGGGATATGAGCTGGACAGCTATGTTCATTCTGCAGAGGTCCACAAAGGCATCCTGCATTTTCTCCAGTGGCGGAAGTTAAGAACGACGACTGTCGACGGCCTTCACAATTCGCAAGGGAGATGTGCGCCCCTGCGGCTAGCGCAAGCAGTGCGATAAACATTAGGCGTGGCAGGATATGTGATGCAACAGCGCATGGCGTGCTTAAAGCCGGTATCTCTTGATAACTTGTTTTTTGCACAATAACATATGAAGAAATAAAACTATAAAATATACAACAAAGAACTTATAAGATGTATGTACCAGCAGTGGTGTGATATACGAAAAGAATGCTATGACAAATATTCTTTTTTTTTCTTCCTTTTGGCATGCTTATACGTATTTCTAAGAGTACATGTGGTGCACACGGTTCGTTATAACTTTCATCTAGATGAGTGTATTTACAACAAGGTACTAAATTTGGCTTTCTTCCTCAATTTCTCTTGCTGTGGCAAGGTGCCATAATGCTGAAGACAGGTGCTACATATTCGGGAGGGTGCACGATTGCCTTTGTCGTTAGAGCATGCTTTAAATTTCAATAGAGCGCAATAAAAACAAAGTGAAGAGAGCGTTCTGTTCTCTGTCTCCTCTGTTTTTATTGCGATCCCTATCGAAGTTGAACTCATGTTGCAAATCACCATCCTTGCTACAATACCTGATAAAAAACGCTCTTGATGATCGCCATTCTATTTGAAGAAAGAATTAGCACAGTATACCACTGCCGAACAAACATTCATTGTACCCAGTATGTCCGCTCAACTGTTTCCACCGTGAGCCCCTTTTCACAAGAAATTACCGTATAGTTAAAGTACAATTGTTAGCGAAACATGCGCCGACAAAGCGTAGATATTTGCCACTTAAAACACCTCGCTGTCGATTCCATGTTCGGGCGACACCACCTAGATTACTGTGTCGGGCCGGGCCGCGGGCCGGGTAGGCGAAATTTTTTCTCGGGTTCGGCCCAGGCCCGGGTCTCGCTTTGAGTCGCCGGGCCGGGTTCGGGTGGGTAAACTTGAACGAGTTGGCCCGGGCCGAAAATCACGGCCCGTGCAGTGCTCTAGTTCAAATACGTCTCTTGAACACAGAGCGCGCCTTTGAATTTAAGTTACGTAGGAGCTCTTTCACGCCGTAGAAACCTGTTTATATGAATTTCGTTTTAAAAAACCCCTAAAAGCCCCTTTAAATTCACAGATATACGATTAAACCTTTTTTTTTTGTAGCTCGTAATGAATATAGACTTACCATTTCGTGCCAATTAGTCTGAAATTTAGTGGCGCGGTCCACAGCTTGAGGACCGCGCGGCCTGGACTACGTACGCAGCGTGGTATGCTCATTTCCGGACTGTATACTAGCACACAGTCCGGAAAGTCAGCATACGTGAACAGTGTGATCATTGTACATTTATTGTGATAGCAACGATACGGACACTCTAAGCGTATTTTTGCTGTCGGCGTCGCCGTGAGGTTCCGTATGAAGTCTAAGTTGCGATAACATCGCCCCACGCGTCGTATATTGTTTTCGTGCGAGTTACAGCGTGCGAAGGCAGCCGACGATCGGGGCTCAAGCGCAAAGGAAACGCGCCGGCCGTCTCCGTTGCGCCGAAAGGCCCATGGGGCGGGGTGGCCCCGGAGAGGGAGGAGAGGGGAGGGGCTCCCGCAGAGACTGCGTACTAGAGGTGTGCACGGGCTCCGGGTAGCCCGAAAGCCCGAGCCCGACCCGGCCCGCGGGCCGGGCTCGGGCTACTTGGAGTTTTATCGGGCCGGGCTCGGGCCCAGCGCAAAGCCCGACTCAAGCCCGAAACATAGAGAATGAGCGGGAATTATTTTCCAGCACGCATACAGCGCCTTTTCCGTGACCGCCCTTTAACGCTTTTCCTTTCCTTTCACTACTTTAAACAAAACGGGAGCAGGTAAAGCACTGCCTCTGTTGCACTCCGACAAACAGAGAAGTAACACCACCTGAGCTAGTGACGGCGCCACGCAACTGTTCGCGTTAGATTTAAGGCCAAATCCCATTTGAGTGAAAATGGACGAGACAGCGACCCGACGTAGATCGCCTTCGTGCAAGCTGACGCTTGCATGGGTATACCCCATACACGTGACGGCTTTGGGGAGCGAACACCATTGTTGCTGGCACGAGGCCGTCTACTTGTAATTTGTAATCCGTGTAATAGAGACTGCTCGTCGTGTGTCGTTTGATCATATTTCATATGCTCAATAAAATGCCAAATTACCGGAAAACGATGTTTTGTTTTCGCAGCGAACCTTCAAAAAACCGAGCCGGGCCTGGCCGGGCCCGGGATTGTGTTTTCTTACGTCAGGCCGTGCCGGGCGGGCTCGCAGCCCTTTGCCCTCGGGCTCGGGCGGGCCTTCGACAAAGTCAGCGGGCCCGGGCCCGGCTCGGGCTCGGAAATAAGGCCCGTGCACAGCTCTACTGCGTACATTGACCGGCCGCGCACTATCTCGACAGGGATCAGCAAATAATCCTAAAGGACTTCTTTTTGGGCGAGCTGGTGCTCCGAGAAACGTACAGGAAGAAGGACACTTTCCGCGCATGCGTGAAGAGCCACCGTCGGTCAAGTGTAAGCAATCAGCAGAAAAGGCTCACACCTTTGTGAGTGCTCTGTTCTCACCGCCGTTTGCTTTGAAGATATATCGCATATTCAGTGCGGCGAAGCTTACTGTTTACAGCGAAGCTGTCTTTGCGGACCCTGTACCAGTGTACCAGTGTCGTCGTTCGCGTTCGCTAAAACAGGACGCGTGGCCAGGGGGAAAGGAGGAGCCTCGTGAGAGCGGGAAAGAGATGGAGCATGGAGGTCACGTGATCGACGGCGGAGAGGAGGCGTAACCTTTTCTCCGAGTGAAAGTGGAAGGCGAGTTGGGCGAGTCGGCGAGTGGCGAGTGACAAGGGGGGCCCCTCGAAGCGAATCACGCGCGCGTCTGCGGTCTGCGGGGCTCATTCTCGGCGCCTACCGCTGAGCGCGGATCCTTCCACCCCTGCCCCCCTGCCCTTGCTGCCGGTTTTGCTGACTTCTACCATGTCCGAGCCACAACGACATCCTTAACACTGCTATCCCCTTTTCTCCCACCCTCCCCCACCCCAAGACGTGCGCCGTGAGGCGTCTCATTCTTCATTCAACCACAATTATTATTATTATTCTCGCCCTGACGTTGCTGAGGTTGTCATGTTCGTTGAGTGACGGTATAAGTATTCTGTGGAGTGGCCGTGGCTAAAGCCCCTCCATCGCGTGGAGGGGCTTTAGCCGTGGCAAGCCCAAAACGCCGAGCGCCAGCGACGACGCTGCCGGTGGTTTCGCCGGTGCCAACACGAGCTTACGAGGAGAGACGCATTTCGCGAGCCGGTTAGGGGGTATATATAAAATATGTACTTAGTGAAAACTTTGCCGAAACCTAGGAGGAAAATGAAATGCCTAACGAAAGGGGCGACAGCATTGCTGTCCGACGGTTTTCACAGCGTGGAACTGTCTGGATTTCTTTGTTTGGTGGCTACGGACAGAAAATGCTCGGAAATTCGCATCCGCGAATCCCGTGCTCAGTAGACTATCTTTACGCCGACTGAACACGTGAGGAGAAAGCGCTCGCCCATTGGCCCACGCTCCCGCGCGGGCTCTTGTATTCGTTAATGCATTTAGCTGGGCTAGTCTGTACTGACTGAATGCTTCCATAAACTAGCGAACACGCACAAAGATACAGAAAAGACACAGGACAACCGCTACCATTATGATGTTTAGATTTGCTAGCGTCGGTGGTGGCACTATGTCGCATTTATCCGCGGTTTTTATGAATCAAAATAACTTAACGTTGGGGCAGGCATACGACAGCCTGCAACAGTTGGTGCATACCTGATTAGTTCAAGATGGCTTGCCAACTTGCATGTTGCTACGACTACAAGTCGGAAGGCCGTGAGAAAGACGGAGGACTTTGGTTCACCGACACTTAAACTGAAAATAGGAAGAGGACACTAGGTTTCGTGCTAAGCTAGTGGCAATTAAAATATGTCGCCTTCAGGACAGATAACCTTTAAAATAGCATTGACTACCATGTGGCCCAGCAAAAGGAAGAGATGTTCTCCACCCTCTTGACAGGAATAGGTGACAACGAGAAACTGAGTAAACAGTATGTCGGCATGTCTGAGCCTTGGTTAATCACAAAAGGAGGCACCATACTCTGCCTTCAATGGCGTGCAGCTTGTCTTTAGCAATGTTGAGTACCATGGGTATAATGACTATCATAAGACAGTGCTAATATCACATTGCCTTTGACAGGATTGAGGGTGCCACTGGACCGTCGTGTATAACAACCACCTAAAGGTTGATATTAAAACCTCCTACTTGAAGAAAGTTCCTCATGATAAGAAAGCATGCATGACAATTACAAACATTTGCATGGATGGTTAGGTTAGCAGAATGTGAATACGCTTAAATATGGCGAGACTAGCGAGAAGGTACGACATGTGGGACTGAGGCTGAACTTTGAAAAGGTTGCGGTTGGAGCTATACCTCATACTGCAAACCCCTCTTACCCACACAAGTGGCTTCCCACCAAAAATAAGAATGGGGTGGCGCCTGGCTTGATTACACATCTACGGCGTGTGTGCTTGGAGACAATGCCTATGCTGAAGATGGTTCAGCTGCTTTTCAAATATGCCCTGCACCAAGCGTGTTCCTGTAACCCTACTAAGAACGAAAGTCTGACTTGAAAGAGCATAAGCTTGGGTATGTTGGTAGTGCATGTTAACTTCTATAGTGCACAAAAAGAACTGGGATAGAAAGGGATGACACAGCCACAGCGCTGTGTCCCTTTCTATCCTCGTTCTTTTTGTGTGCTACAGAAGTGAACAAAAGTCTCAGTTTGGTTTCCTACAAGAAATGCCAAAACAAATGGTGTGCTGGTGTCGCTACACAAGAGAACATGAGGGTTGCCCACTTAAGGCACGTTCACACCGAACGCGGAGCACGCAAGAGGGCAAGCGGATTTTCAAAGCGGAGAGGCAGCGAGGCTGTGCGGCTGTTCAGACTGACCGTATTGCCTTCTGCCAGCTCCGCCACGGGAATGGAGCAATGATTAAAATCCACGGTGAACCTGCCGCCATCATGCGGCACTACGCAATAGTGCGCGCGCTTCTCAGGCCCTGATTGGCTGCGGCCACAGCGGCCAACTTTTCCGCGCGGAGAAAATCAGTCCAGGAGCGATCCGGCAAGCGGCCGCAGGTTTTTCGCTTTTGTGGATAATCCGCATTAGCTTTCCGGATCTGCGCTCGGTGTGAATGTGCTTTTATTGATAGGGTCCCACGTTCTACCCTCTCCCTTTATGGGGACCTGGGATGAGGGGAAGACACATTAAGCATTTTTTTGGAGGAGCTCCTTCTGCTTTCTTGGTTTGTCACAAACTATAAGACATTTACATTGAATTCAATCTTTCATAAGTCCTTGCTTAAGGCATGATTTTACCTTGCTGTTGTGGATTTTCAAAACTTTGCTACCAGTGTTACTGTTCATGAAAGTGATAGTAATGGAGTACAAGAGAGCTTGCAGAAAGTGAAACGCCTCATGATAACAAAAGCAAAATTTATTAGCATGATAAATGAATTTGTATAACACTATATATACAGGTTACATGCACAAATATGCGCATGTAGATGGTGATAAGTATAACTAAATAATAGAAAGCCTAAATTATTTGTTCTTCTTCTCTTGATCACCACTGTCGCCACCACCAGAGCCTTCTGAGGGACTCTTACGGAACAATCGTTTCGCCTTGGATGCTAGTTGCCGTAGCAGTCCTTCACTTCCTTTCTTCGCTTCAACAGTGGTCAACCTGCAGGAGATGGTGAAGAGATATATGTACATACATGTGCAAAGCATGCTTACATGAAGGTTCAGGATGGTGAAACCAGCTTATAAGTAACAGAAGAAAAAAGGAAATTAGTATAATATATCAAGTATTGTAAAATATTTAAAGGGGTCGTGAAACGTTTTCCGAAAATTTTCAACTACGTGTATATTCGGAATCCCTTGGCCATCCATTCAATACTATACCTCGACTCGTTTCATCGTCCGGGTTCATTTATTAGCTGTACTAAAAGCACAATTACGATTCCCTTCTCACGTTCCCCCCAACTATAGCTGACATCACTTTAAGTCAGCCAATGAAAAGACTCTGTCATCGACAAAACATGGCGACGCAGCGATGTTTGCTGAGCCATGGTTGACCAAGGTTCGTAGCATCATACTGTTTATATCGTGACGCAGTAAAGACGTCACCATAACGCCTTTAAGATTTTAAGACGCACACGGTTGGCATAGCGAGGACTAAGCCACCCAAAACACGCCGTAAAACACAACCAGAAAGAAAAAACTGGGACACTGCACCAAGCGAGCGAAGGAAAGAATACACACGTGATGGAGCCCGGATGTACTTGAAAGCGGAAGCAAGCAGATCACGTGCTGTATGTGCACAGTATATAACTCAGAGCGCAAAAGTTGCTCTGTTATTTGTTTCTTTTCTAGGTTTCTATAAATCTATTATTTTAGAGCAAATCAAAGCTAATGCAGTGTTTATAACTTCCCTTCGTGACGTCGCGATAAGAGAAGTTTGTGCCTAAGGCGGGCCGACAGTTCTGCACGTTCGTTTGGGAGCTCCATTAAACTGCGATTTCAAACGGGCGTCATTAATTACAGACTGAATGCCAGAGGCCCTTGTACTGTGCGCTGTGCACGCTAAAGAACACCAGATGGTCAAAATTTCTGGAACCCTCCACTACGGCATGCCTCATAATCATCTAATAATAATAATAATAATAATAATAATAATAATAATAATAATAATAATAATAATAATAATAATAATAATAATAACAACAACATCTGGGGTTTAACATCCCAAAACCACGATATTGTCACGTGGTCGTGACGTCGACGAAGACAGCAGTCGGCGTTTGCAGAATGAAACTGTTTATTTGGCCGAACTTGTGGCCGGAAAATGAGAACTGGAACTACAGCAATACACGCTGTACAATGATAGCGGCGAACAGGGCGTCGTCCGTCGATCAAGTGACAAGCGATCAAGCGCGTCGGCTTTTATACAGGCGCTATCGAACTTTCCAGCGATATCGCTGGTGGCGGCGTTATCTCTAGACAAAACTGCAACATTCGCGTGCGGGGCGCAATCTTAACAAACCGATCTACTACAATCGCGACGCTTCTAGAACACTACTTCGCGGACAGCGTCGAGCGTTGATAACCGTCCCTGCCGGTCAAACCCGAATACATCAAAACAAGACAAGAAGTGGGCGTGGCATTGCCCCCCTCTGAAAAAGCATCGTCCCGATGCTTATGAAAGAACACAGAAGAGAAAAAAAAAAAAAACAAGTGCATACACAAATAAATTACAATAACGAAGGAAAAAATAGAGTCCCCAGGCTCGCTAACGCGCAAAAAACGGCTTAAGGCGCACGACATGGACGACTTCAGGTCGCGCACGGCGCCGCTGAGAGTTCGTAATGCCGTCAGGGGCGACCTCATAGTCGAGTGCGCCGAGGCGTCGAAGTACCGTGTACGGTCCGAAGTATCGTCGAAGAAGCTTCTCACTAAGTCCTCGTCGGCGTATTGGCGTCCATACCCATACACGGTCACCGGGTTGGTATTCCATGTGGCGTCGTCGAAGGTTGTAGCGGCGGCTGTCAGTCGTCTGCTGGTTCTTTATCCGTAGGCGGGCGAGCTGTCGTGCTTCTTCGGCGCGCTGTAGGTAGGTGGTCACGTCGATGTTTTCCTCGTCGGTCACGTTTGGTAGCATGGCGTCGAGCGTCGTTGCCGGGCTCCGTCCGTAGACCAACTTGTATGGCGTCATCTGCGTCGTTTCCTGTACGGCCGTGTTGTACGCGAAGGTCACGTACGGAAGAATGGCGTCCCACGTCTTGTGTTCGACATCGACGTACATGGCCAGCATGTCGGCGATGGTCTTATTTAGACGCTCGGTGAGGCCGTTCGTCTGTGGGTGGTACGCGGTGGTGCGGCGATGGCTTGTGTGGCTGTATTCCAAGATCGCCTGAGTTAGGTCAGCCGTGAACGCCGTACCTCTATCGGTGATGAGAACCTCTGGGGCGCCGTGTCGAAGGACGATGCTCTCAACGAAGAACTTGGCTACCTCAGCGGCACTGCCTTTGGGCAAGGCTTTTGTTTCGGCGTAGCGGGTGAGGTAGTCGGTAGCCACGACGATCCATTTATTTCCGCAAGTCGACGTTGGGAACGGCCCCAGGAGGTCCATCCCGATCTGCTGGAATGGTCGCCGAGGAGGCTCGATCGGCTGAAGGAAGCCTGCTGGTCTTGTGGGCGGTGTCTTCCGTCGCTGACAGTCTCGGCACGTCCTTACGTAGCGAGTGACGTCGGCGGCAAGGCGCGGCCAGTAGTACTTTTCGTGTACTCGTGCGAGCGTTCGGGAAAGACCGAGGTGTCCAGCCGTCGGGTCGTCGTGCAGGGCATGCAAAATTTCTGGTCGCAGTCCCGAAGGTACAACGATAAGGTAGCTGGCTCGGGCCGGAGAGAAGTTCTTCTTTACGAGGACGTTGTTTTTCAAAGCAAATGATGCCAATCCTCGCCTGAATACTTTTGGGACAACGATGGTCCTGCCCTCCAGGTATTCCACTAGACCCTTCAGTTCAGGGTCGGCTCGCTGTCGTTCGGCGAAGTCTTCGGTACTTATGGCTCCCAAGAAGCTGTCATCATCCTGGTCGTCGGGCGTTGGTGGGTCGACGGGGGCACGAGACAAGCAGTCGGCGTCGGAGTGTTTCCTTCCGGACTTGTACACGACAGTAATGTCAAATTCTTGAAGTCTCAGGCTCCACCGTGCGAGGCGACCTGAAGGGTCCTTCAAGTTAGCTAGCCAACACAAGGCGTGATGGTCGCTCACAACTTTGAAGGGCCTGCCGTAGAGATAGGGGCGAAACTTTGACGTAGCCCAGATGATGGCGAGGCACTCCTTTTCTGTTGTGGAATAGTTGACCTCTGCTTTAGATAGCGACCGGCTAGCATAACTGATAACCCTTTCCAGTCCGCCCGCGCGCTGCACAAGGACGGCGCCGAGTCCTATGCTGCTTGCATCGGTGTGAATCTCCGTATCGGCGTATTCGTCGAAATGCGCAAGTATCGGAGGTGTCTGCAGGCTTCGTTTCAGTTCATAAAATGCTTCGACTTGCGCTGTTTGCCACCTGAATTCGACGTCGGTCTTCGTGAGCTGCGTTAGTGGCTCGGCGATCCGTGAAAAGTCTTTGACAAAGCGTCTGTAATAGGCGCACAAGCCGAGAAATCGGCGCACGGCCTTCTTGTCGGTGGGTGGCGGGAAAGCGGCGATGGCAGCTGTTTTCTGCGGGTCTGGGAGCACTCCAGTCTTGCTGATCACGTGACCCAGAAACAAGAGCTCCTCGTACGCGAACCGGCACTTTTCTGGCTTCAGGGTGAGCCCGGAGTTCTGATTGCTTGAAGTACGGATTGAAGTCGCTGGATGTGTTCGTCGAAGTTCGAGGAATACACAACGACGTCGTCCAAGTAAACAAGGCAAGTCTGCCACTTCAAGCCAGATAATACAGTATCCATGACTCGTTGGAAAGTCGCAGGTGCCGAGCAAAGACCGAAGGGCATGACCTTGAACTCGAACAGGCCGTCCGGCGTTATAAAGGCGGTCTTTTCTCGGTCTCTCTCGGCGACTTCAATTTGCCAGTAGCCGGTCTTGAGGTCCATCGATGAAAAGTAATTCGCGTTGTGGAGTCGATCCAGGGTGTCGTCTATCCGTGGGAGAGGGTATACGTCCTTCTTTGTGATTTTGTTCAGGCGACGATAATCGACGCAGAAACGTAGGGTCCCATCCTTCTTCTTCACTAGCACCACGGGAGACGCCCACGGGCTGTTGGACGGCTGGATGATGTCGTCGCGTAGCATTTCATCGACTTGTTTCTTAACGGCCTCCCGTTCCCGCGTCGAAACCCGGTAGGGACTCTGACGGAGTGGTCGAGCATTTTCTTCTGTTATGATGCGGTGCTTAGCAAGGGGCGTTTGTCGGACCCGCGACGACGACGAGAAACAGTCCCTGTATTCCTGCAGAAGGCGTCGAAGCTGTTGCTGTTGGCGAGCGGGAAGACTTGGGTTTACGTCGAAGGATGGCTCAGGGATCGTCGTGGTAGCTTCGTCAGAATCTGAAAAGGCAAACGCATCGCTGACGGCCAAGATTTCTTCGATGTATGCAATCGTCGTGCCCCTGCTCAGGTGTCTGTATTCCTGGCTGAAATTCGTTAGCATCACGCTTCCTTTCCCTTCATACAGCCGAGCAATGCCTCTTGCGACGCAAATGTCACGGTCTAGCAGCAAACCCTGATCGCTCTCGATGACACCTTCGATGCATTCAGCCGTTTCGGTGCCGACGGGAATTATGATGCTGGATCTAGGAGGAATGGTGACTTGATCCTCGAGCACGTTCAGGGCATGTTGACATGGGTTCGTATCCGGTGGTGTCGCTTTCTCCGACGATAGGGTTATCGACTTGGTTCTTAAGTCGATGACGGCGCCGTGGTCACTTAGGAAGTCCATTCCAAGTATCACATCCCTGGAGCAGTTTTGTAGGATTACAAAGCTCGCAGGATAAGTCCGGTTGTTGATAGTGACTCTCGCCGTGCAGACACCAATCGGCGTTATTAGATGGCCTCCAGCGGTACGGATCTCGGGGCCTTCCCAAGCAGTCCTAACTTTCTTCAACTTTGCTGCGAACGGCCCGCTGATGACGGAATAGTCGGCTCCAGTATCGACGAGAGCGGTGACGTTGTGGCCGTCGATCAGAACGTCGAGGTCGCTAGTCCGCCGTCTTGCGTTGCGGTTACGTCGTGGCGTCGGGTCACGGCTACGTCGGTTTGCACCGCTGCTTCCGCGTTGCGTCGTGAGGTCTGCTTCCGGTCGCAAAGTTTCGTCTTCGGGACGTCGACGTCGTTCGGCGTGCGGCGGGGGCTCGGAACTTCGTCGCGGTGTCGTCGTCGACGGCGGAGGATCTTCAGCATTTCGTCGTTCAGCAACCGCACCTCCATCGGTTGCTGCCCTTAGTTTTCCGGATACGGGCTAGGCGACCGGCCCCGGTTTGGGCCAGTGTACTGCCGGCGGTGCGGTGACATGTAGCGGCCGGGCGACGGTGAGCGGGAAGGTCGTCGTTCTTGCCACTGTGTGCCTGTGAGGTAGTCGTCGATGTCGCGAGGCCGTTCGCCTGGCTGCGGGCGCGGCGCGTTGACGGGGAATCCGCGTAGCCCCATCTGACGGTACTGGCAGCGGCGGTACGTGTGGCCGGCCTCCCCGCAGTGGTAGCAGAGCGGGCGGTTGTCAGGGGCACGCCAGACATCGGTCTTCCTCGGGGTGTAGCGCTGGCCGACAGGTGGGCGGTAGGGCGTCGGTGGCGGCGGCGGCGTCTGGCCGACAGGTGGACGGTAGGGCGTCGCTGGCGGCGTCTGGCGACGGTACTGCGGCGGTGTGTCGTCTTGGCGTGGGCGTGGAGGAGGAGCATGACGGCGGGCTGCAGCAGCATAGCTCATAGCTTGCGGCTGCGGCTCTCTAGCTGAGGCGCACCGAGTGAATGCTGGATCTCCTGGCGCACGACGTCGGCGATGGACTCTACTTGAGGTTGCGACGGAGGTAGAATTTTCCGCAACTCCTCTTGCACGATTGCTCGAATCGTCTCACGCAGGTCGGCGGGTCCTAGGGCTTGAACGTCGGCGTAGCTTGTAGCCAAGAAGCTGCGGTTGTATTGCCGCGTTCGCATCTCAAGCGTTTTCTCGATCGTGGAAGCCTCAGATGCAAATTCAGCGACCGTCTTCGGCGGGTTCCTTATCAATCCAGCGAAGAGTTCCTGTTTGACACCCCGCATGAGGAACCTCACTTTCTTCTCTTCGGGCATACTTGGGTCGGCGTGTCGAAACAGGCGATTCATCTCTTCCGTGTAGATGGCAATATTTTCGTTGGGTAGCTGCACACGGGTCTCCAGCATAGCCGCGGCCCGTTCCTTGCGGACCACGCTCGTGAACGTGCTTAGGAACGTCGTCCGAAAGAGATCCCATGTTTGTAGGGCGGATTCTCGGTTCTCGAACCACGTCCTCGCGGCGTCTTCTAGGTAGAAGTATACGTGGCGCAGCTTGTCCTCGCAGTTCCAATTATTAAATGTTGAGACCCTTTCGAAGGTCTCGAGCCAAGTCTCGGGGTCTTCACCTGGCGAACCACGGAACGTCGGCGGCTCCCTGGGTGGCTGCATCACGATCGCCATAGGGGGCACTGCGTCAGTCATCGTCTCAGCGGTCGATGTGACGGTCTTCGGCTGCCTGGCGTTTTCGGGAAGGAGCCCGTACTCTGGTTGTAGTCCCTTCTGCCGGCGGCTGGTTCGAGGATCCGGTTTGTCCTTAGAGTCGTCTTCTTCGCGGCTTGGGCTTGGGTCAGCGCTCCGCGGTGGCGTCCGGATCATGAAGCAGCACCTCCACCAGATGTCACGTGGTCGTGACGTCGACGAAGACAGCAGTCGGCGTTTGCAGAATGAAACTGTTTATTTGGCCGAACTTGTGGCCGGAAAATGAGAACTGGAACTACAGCAATACACGCTGTACAATGATAGCGGCGAACAGGGCGTCGTCCGTCGATCAAGTGACAAGCGATCAAGCGCGTCGGCTTTTATACAGGCGCTATCGAACTTTCCAGCGATATCGCTGGTGGCGGCGTTATCTCTAGACAAAACTGCAACATTCGCGTGCGGGGCGCAATCTTAACAAACCGATCTACTACAATCGCGACGCTTCTAGAACACTACTTCGCGGACAGCGTCGAGCGTTGATAACCGTCCCTGCCGGTCAAACCCGAATACATCAAAACAAGACAAGAAGTGGGCGTGGCAATATGATTATGACGGATGCCGTAGTGGAGGGCTTCAGAAATTTCGACCACCTGGGGTTCTTTATCATCATCATCGTCAGCCTGTCTACGCCCACAGCAGGGCAAAGGCCTCTCCCATGTTCCGCCAATCAACCCGGTCCTGTGCTTTCTGCTGCCACGTTATACGAAGTGCCTCTCGACGGGGAGGATACCAGAATCTTGGAAGAATGCTAACATCATCTTGATCCATAAGAAAGGGGACGTCAAGGACCTGAAAAATTACAGGCCCATAAGCTTACTGTCCGTTGTCTACAAGCTATTTACAAAAGTAATTACTAACAGAATTAATACGACATTAGAGTTCAATCAACCAAGGGACCAGGCAGGATTTCGTACAGGATTCTCAACAATAGACCATATTCATACTATCAATCAGGTGATAGAGAAATGCGCGGAATACAACCAACCCCTATACATAGCCTTCATAGATTATGAGAAGGCATTTGATTCGGTGAAGACATCAGCAGTCATGCAGGCACTGCGGAATCAAGGCATCGACGAAGCCTATATAAACATAATGGAAGAAATCTACAGCGGATCCATAGCCACTATAGTCCTCCATAAAGAAAGCGACAGAATCCCAATAAAGAAGGGCGTACGGCAGGGAGACACGATCTCTCCAATGCTATTCACCGCGTGTTTACAGGAGGTTTTCAGGGCCCTAGATTGGGAAGAGTTAGGGATAAGAGTTAATGGAGAGTATCTCAGTAACCTATGATTCGCTGATGACATTGCATTGATGAGTAACGCGGGAGACGAATTACGGCTCATGATTACTGAACTGAATACGGAAAGTAGAAGAGTAGGTCTGAAAATTAATATGCATAAAACTAAAGTAATGTGGAACAATCTTGGCAGAGAACAGTGCTTTGCGATAGGTGGCGAGACACTGGAAGTTGTAAAGGAGTACGTCTACTTAGGACAGGTAGTAACCGCGGAGCCGAACCATGAGAGTGAAATAATTAGAAGAATAAGGATGGATTGGGGCTCATTCGGCAAGCATTATCAAATCATGAATGGTAATCTACCACTATCCCTCAAGAGGAACGTATATAACAGCTGCATCTTACCGGTACTTACCTACGGAGCAGAAACCTGGAGACTTACAAAGAGGGTTCAACTTAAATTGAGGACGACGCAGCGAGCGATGGAAAGGAAAATGATAGGTGTAACCTTAAGAGACAGGAAGAGAGCAGAGTGGGTCAGGGAACAAACGGGGGTTAAGGACATCATAGTTGAAATCAAGAAGAAGAAATGGATGTGGGCCGGGCACGTAGCACGTCGGCAGGATAACCGATGGTCATTAAGAGTAACTGACTGGATTCCAAGAGATGGCAAACGCGGGAGGGGGAGACAGAAAATTAGGTGGGTAGATGAGATTAAGAAGTTTGCAGGGGTTCTTTAACGTGCACCTAAAGCTAAGTACACGGGCCTCAAACATTTTCGCCTCCATCGAAAATGCAGTCACAGCAGCCGGGATTCAATCCCGCGACCTTCGAGTCAGCAGTTGAGTGCCATAACCACCGTGGCGGGGTGTATATCGTGGTTTCGGCACGTAAAACGCCATATATTATTATTCATTCCAAGCAAGCAACAGAAAATGTGGCGAGTACACAAAAATATGAATAAAAATTACTCACGCATTGGTGGCTATGTTATGTATGGGTCCAAAGGCTAAAGCAACTACGGTGCAGGCAAGGCAGATGACGTTGTATGGCATGCTGAAGTCAGGTGTTGGCAGTGATACCAACAAGGTCTCAGTGTAGATGCGCACAAACTGCTTTCCTGAACTGCCTTTTTCGTTGAGTGCTGATGCTGTCCCAGTAATACTGAAAAATTAAATGTTCTGTACTGTTAAGCAGCATACCAATTTTTCTTGAAAGCACCCTTATCTTACCAGAACAATGTCCAGTGCAAGAAATAGGCTTTATATACATATGAAACACTAAGCTAAGTAAATTAAGCAGGCCTGTAATATGAGTGCGACATTCACTTTGCAAAGTATACATAACAGACACGCATGCCAGCATGCCAGCATGAAGGAAAACAGGGCAAACATTATGAAGTGATCTGTGACCTGTCACTGTAGCTAGGTACACAAAAAGCGCTAATGTGTCATACCTAATGTACTGTAAGTACATTATGACATGACAAACTAGCAAGGGACTGAAAATGAGTGCCGACTGCTGACCACTCTGTGTGACAGTACCAGCTTTTTTGTGCATTCCCTGCTAGAAGGCTCAATGCCACCATGTAAGTGATGAGAGCCATAGGGCTGTTTGTTGTGGATTCTGTTACACACTTAGTAGTCTGAAGAAACTGAAGAATGTCTTTCTCAGACTTCAAAACTTTAAAACACTGAAAGTCACAGGTGTGCCCTGTTACGTGGCTTATTGGGAGTACCAGTCACACACTGAGTGTCTTCTAAGTATTTACCGAAGGCCCTATGTATTTCTACACAGGAAAGAAGGAAAAAGAGCATGGCTCAATTCCTCAGGGAAAATGTTTTGTAAAACTTTTTCGTGTGATACCTCGTAGTGATGCCACACAATTAAATCAACGTTCAGCAAGGTACCAAATGAAAAACAAGAGAAGCACGCATACAGCACGACTTTTCAATAAACTGAATGTTCATTAAAAAATGTGCAGTGTTTACAGAGAGAAACGTGACAATTTAAGGCTAAGTATTGCACGTACATTTGTTCCCACCATCTTCGTTTTGTGTCATAGCGACATGATTTTAACTAAAAGACTTACATAACAGCTGACATTACCTTTAGCGGTCATATTCGTAGTAATTTATCGCAGCCATTATGAGCAATTGTGCATACTAGTCGCATGGGTGTCAGCAGGATTTTGTCTTGAGAGGTCCAAATCCGTATTGCATCGCGATGGGGGGGGGGGGGGGCAAGTGCCCCTTTTGCACTTCCCTGTCGACGTCCATGACCAGTCATTATACTAAAAGCTTTGATGTCGCTTTTCATTCTGTGAGTACTGTACTACACAGTGAAATTCGTTAGCCTGCACTACTATGTTCAGGCAGCCCAATAATGTCACCATAAGGCAAGGAGTAAACGAATGGTTTCATGTGCATGATGACACATGGCACTTCAAGCATGTTCAGATTGTTTACATGCTCTTTTATAAAAGTGGCACAAAAAGGCTATGGCCAGTGTGCTCCACATTAACACAAACTTGCTACAATTTTATCAACATATGTCAACAAGCATAAAAAACAGATGGCTGAACTATAGTTATTAGCCGAAACAGCTAGCTTATAATTGGTGTGCATGCTTTGTGCACATCACCTTTTGCTGCAAGCCAGTTTCACGTAAAAATAGGTGCTTCAGCATCATGCCTTATGTTGTTACTAACTATATTGGGATGTAGAAGGGAGTGGTGCTGTTTTGCCCCCTTAAGAATTCTTTCTATGTGCCTGCAGGCGCCACTACACAACACATCCCAGTGGACAGCAAACTAGAAGGAACTAGATAAAGACAACTAACAACATGCCTATAAGCATACTTGCAGCAATTTTTCAACAAAGCAGGAATAAGCAACAGAAGTACACAGAGAAGCTTCAAAGCAGAGATGCTGTGCACTACAAATTCTGTGAAAGTGCCACTACTGACCAGTGCCTCAGACTAGGGCAAAGTGAGATGTCACCGCTGTAGTTGGCCACAGGTTCATCCAGAAGAGCGCTAAGTACAGCTGCCCCAACATAAAAGCCATGGTTGGCATCGGGCGGATACTCGGTCCATTTGAGGAAGGCTCGCTCAAATTCATATGCCACAATTGTCTCTGCTGCTGGGGGGAGCATGAGGGTAATCTCCAGATGGTGTGGCCTCTCTCGATCACGACCTGGTTGGTAGCTCACATGCTCTGGAGATAGAAGAGTGTGAAGAGATTGGATGACTACTCAGATGAAAACAATGCTTGGTACTATTTTAGAGAGCCACATATACACAATGCACGGTTCACACGGTGCATTGTGTATGACTTAACACACCTTACCACACCTTAACTTGTACATTTTCAGTGTTTCTAAACAATAATAATTTTGGCACAGAGGCTACCATTGCGTCAAGATGTTCATTAGGCCTTGATTATTAGTGTGCACTTGGACAAGACCTTTGCAAACACTTCACGATAAATGCAGTGGAAATATTTATATATAGTTGCTCCCTTAAGAAGTATAACTGACTGAAGGATGTAATGCTAAACATGGAAAATTGCGAGCAATGCCTACTGACTGGTTGGCTGACTCAATGTGACATAAGTGTCAGGAGATGTACCATAGTGAAGAACTCCAGACTAATTCTGACCACCTGTATTTATTGAATATGGCCCTCAAATAAGCATCCAAAGGTGTCTACATTTTACTCTATCAGAATAAAACAAGCAGCACATGAAATCGAACTTGTGACCTAGTGCTGAGCTGCAGAATGACAGCTGACTGCTTACAGTACGCCTTCCTTCAGTGATCGGGTGAAGCGTTGACGACGGTGCATCAAAGCAGGGAGAGAGTGCTTTAAAAAGTTCTAAAGAGATTGTAAACAAATACTGAATAAATTATTTATAACAAAAAAATTCCGGGAACTTTTGGGACAGACCATGTATTTACATCAATAAAATAAAATTACATTGGCCACCCAGTGCACACGTTCTGCATTGTACATCTTAAGCACAAGTGCACTGGATTTCGTGATTTGAAATGGTGCACGCTTGCTTTAAAGAAATTCAGAGTTCACATATACTGTAGACTTCATTTATTTTGACTTCAGCTGATTAAACTTTCAGTTAATTAGATTCTGACCTAAGGTCACAGTCAGTGACAATAAATTTCTTCAAGCGAGAACTCTCGTTATTTTTATTATAAAATCACACGTAACCAGCCGTTTGCTCCTTTCAACACCACCAGGTGGCACTAGTCTACATGTGTCCGTCGTGGTGGAAAAGGCAAAAATGCAGGTGGCGACACAGGTGTTTGGAGAATGTGCTGTCGAGCTGAATAACAGGCACATGTGGTTTGCAACAGCGTGTGTTTGGGTTCTGCCACCATTTGATCTGATTACCCTCTTTTTGACACATGCCCTGAGCTTTTGCGACATCAGTCTAGGTTATCGTTCCTCCTTTTGTGCCACTTTTGGCTGCAGCCATGTGCGCCTATCCATCCGAATTGCAGTTGCTACAGCCCCACTGCAGTCTCACAGATAACGTGTGGAACGTTGTCTGCTCGCTAAACCTCCATTACGTTGCTCGCATCTGGCTAAAACTTTGGGTGAATAATATTGCCACGAGCACGAGCATTAGTGTACAGTTGGCTAGCAGGTCATATTGATAAAGCTTTTGGCTTTTGCCTATACATTGCCTACATGCTATCCGCATGTGTATTTACGAGAGTTGGAGACGAGAAAAAAGGAAAGCAAGGTGGTCGACCAAGGATATGTCGGGTTTGCTGGCCTACACAAGGGGAAGAAAGATAGAGGATAAAAAGAAGGAAAGGAGGGAAAGGAAGATAAGAAGAAGAAGCCTTGCTTGAATTAGTGAAGACAAAGTTTACTTAAAAATACAGAATGGTTGACGTACCTGCTTTCAGCTGCCTTGAACCTGAGGAAATTTTCAATGTGTGCAGGTATACGGGAAGAAACCAGGGAATGACATCGAGCAGCACAACTCGGACAGCTTTTGTAGGGTGATTATTCTTGATACGATTGACTATTCCACCACGCTCAAGACCATAACCTGAAATGTAAAACAACTTTTCATAGCACTTCATGCATTGAACGGCTAGCCTATGTATAATATTCACAAAAATCTGCACATAAACTTATTGATAATCATGGAAGGTTAGTAAAAGCACAAGCCATTAGGAAGAAATGTTCTTGTGGACAACATGGGCATAAAAGAAGTGAGAAGCATTGCATTTTCAAGTGTAACCAGAGTGGTGCAGATCTCAGTTTTATGGTGTCCACTTAGGCAGTAGCAAAATTTTCGACCTTTCATTGGTACCATGTTATGCAGACTTCTCGTGACTGAGTAACTGTAGGGAAGAGGACTGTCCCTCGGCATTTAGCAGTGCCCAGGACTTTCACAGTAGGCATAACAAAAAAAAAAAAAATTAGACTGCAGTATTCTCTAATGAAAGAAAAAGTAAATACAGAGCAACTGTGTGTCAGGTGGTACTTCGGTCTTCATTTGAAGTGTCACTATGGAATGTCTGCATAACTATCATGCAAGAATATGCAGCTGCATTGCACATTTTTGTGCTGGCACCTAAAGCACACCCAGCTACTGACAAGAGTTGCAAACAAAATACACAGTCAGCAAGAAATGCTGATGGGACACAGGATGAAAGAATGAATTTTTGCTCTATTAACATTTGGTTCTTTCGATCTGATGAATCATTCTGTAGGTTGTAGAAGCTACCACAGATTAAAACTTTGGATTCAAAGCTATGTGCACAGGTTTTTCTAGCATCAGCTTTTTCATAAATCCCACAATCTGTAAACTTTTGTAGCTGACTAACAAAAGGCAAGTGCTGGTGTGCCATACAAGCGATCATGTTAACATACTAGCGATGTAAAATTCAGCAAAGTGGGGTAACCCTAGTATATCAAGACAACTCTGATTCAGTGTCACATGAGTTTTTCTAATTTCTAGTTGTAACACAAGTAGTGCTAATTATATTATTGCTCATGAATAGAGGGCTTAGGTTTTGAGCAAGTCATTTATGCACCATTCATATAAGTTTGCAATAAGTCAGATGGCACTAAGCAAATGGGGAGGCCACCTACAACAAAAACAAGGCCAAGAAAAGCATTGAAGACATGTTAAATTGTCAGTCACACGTGAATGGCAGTTTTGTGATTTTTCACCATTACTTTTAATTACTGTTTTTGCAAATTTGAATTCATGCATGCATTTCACTTGTAGGTAAAATGAGAAATATGGCTTAGTAACATGAACGTTTAACCAGTAGATTGCAGCTATCACAGAGAAAAGACAAAAAAATGAGCATGCCATTAAGTGTTCATGCAAGTGGCTGAATCAAAAGTGCTGCCAGCAGGAACTTCCCCACATTGCATCCACCAAAGCTATAAGGCATTCAAAAACAAAACATTATGACATTTTCATGCACCTTATCAGCATTATTTAAAGTCAGGTGCAAAGTGCTATTTAATGGGCGATGATATGGCTGTTAAATGCCCTTTCCAACTTAAGTAGAGAAGTATAAAATCAGTATAAAAAATGAACACCATCAATGAGCACATTACAGGACACAACAGTCACTGGTGCAAACCAGAAGCTGTCTGCAGGGATGAAACAATTTGCACAATTCAACACACCCCACAATGCCTCTCAGCATACCTTGAATGTAGCGGGTGATGTGAAGGGGCGGCTCTGGGATAATCCAGTAGATGTGGGGCTTTTCATACTGGGCTGCTAGGTTGAACCGTCCCTGGGCCACATGGCGTTTCAGGTCATAAATGGCCAATCTACGCTGGTAAGCACCCTCTCCAGAGACAACCAGCTGTGTGGGCTCAGGGCTAAGCTGGTATGTTCCTACACTCTGCTCCCCACCCCAAACCAAGTACAGCCATCATTATCACAAAAATGCTGTAGGAGCAGAAAGTGCTCTTTGTAAACTGAAACCAGGCAGACAACATGCTAATTCTTATAATTTACGAACAAAAATTTCAGAAACAGTTGTGTACTCGTACTGCGTATGAGGCCAGAGGCCAGAGGGACTGCATGTTTTCAGAAAAATGATGCTAATTTGACATAGGTCATTGTGTCATCACAGACAACCAAAAGCGACTATCAATTTTCTTCGTTCAGCGAACTGGGAGCGCAGAAAAAAAACACAAGGACGAAGCGAGAAACCACATAAGACGAGCGCTCTTAGAGCGCTCCGTCTATGTTTTGCATATTGAAAAAAAGGACACGAAAATCCAGGATACTGAACTAGCCTTTTAACTAAAGACACTATGTCACAACTTTCCTAACTCTATAGTATTTACAAAAGACAAAAGCATAGCCTTTGAGATTTGTATTGCACAAACATGGCGTGTATGACGTAACTGCATGCGAAAGCAAGGCCTTCGAGATTGGCATTCACTTCTGCCATCGCGTTGGCGTAGACTCATCATCATCGTTATTTGTCGGAGAGCGGGAGGAGTTCGAGCTGGTTGGAGCTCGCACGGTCGTGCGTGCGGTTCGCGGTCGGACTCGCCGCGCCGGTCGTGATTGCGTGTGCTTAGTTCTTTCATGCCTACAGCTGTTGGTGTTAAAAAAATCACATACGTTGATTACATTTCTGTGGATGAGGCCGTCCTAAGCTCCGCGTTTCTATTCATTGACTAGATCGCGGCTGAGCGCGCCAATTTTCGTGCTGCTCGTAAGAATTGAAATAAAATTCTGTACCACTAAATATTTATGCCGTTTTTCCTGTTTTTCGGCTCTTACGTTTCCCGTCTCTTACGTTTATTTCCTACGGTCCCTTCAAAAACGTATAAACAAAAGTAGTTTTTTTCCATTGAAAACATAAGAGGGCCACTTTTATTTTGCTTATGGAGGACCTGCCTCCCACATCTGAGATATCTAAACAAAACATTTGTTTTTCATGCTTGTAGAACATTAGTGAATAATAAGAATAGACTTGAAAAGCGATCATGACTTCAAGATGCCATTAGGTCCTGGGAAGATGTAGTAGGGGCATATTGGCAATATTACAACTCTTATTTACAGTGTCTTTACAGCATATGGTGATTCCTTGACCCCAGTCTAGCAGAGTGTGACATTTTGACCGGTACTTTTGTCACCTACTGAAAGTAGGCAATTGCCACTAGCGGAGAACATTGCTTTGCAGGTCAAGTTTATTAAAGCGTTACAACATTCAATCTGTCATGTGCTGCACAAATGTGAAGTGAGAACATATGTATACAGTTGAGGCTCTACATAATGTCGGGAAAAACTTCGTTATGGTATCATGAACATCACTGCATTGAGGTTTTGGCATTTCAGGTGTGCTAATGACTCCAAACATTCGTGATGCCTTACCATTCTGGCTACATTTTGCCTCGTGCATTTAGTATATTACCATTTATCGCAAAGGACTTTCTGGCCAAATTGCAGGTAATAGCTCAGAATTTTGACTGTTAGTCAGAGGCAAATGCAGCCACTGAAAAGTATCATGAGCTCAGTGTAATGCTGCAGCAGGAGCCATGAATCAGATGCTTGTACAGGAGCACGCAAACTGAAATCACATGACGCTGTCCAATTATGTATTTTTGAAACTTATGTCCAGAAATTGCATTTTTTTAGCTTTGATAATGTATAGCTTGTTATTATAGCCCTGTTCCTGCATTAAAAAACCCCTTACTAAAGTCTTAAAAAATGGCCATTTTTCAATGGTGCAAAAAGATGTAAACACACTGTTATTATATAAAAGAATAAAAATGCTGAAAAATCATACAGTGCTAAGAAACACAAACAATGAATGTAGTTTATCAGTCACTTACACCATTATTAGATACATCAACGTAGATGGTACTCATGGAAGCTAAAGGGCATGAAGTCTTGAGGCCAGCTCCGAATAACTTGCTGAGAGACCATGCTGAAACAGTATAAAATATACAGTGAAACAGGGAGCTTCTTTTCAGAAGCAGACTTTACAGGAAACGGAGTTCGTCGATCTCCTTTATGGCCAATAAAGAGTAGCCTTGAAATCAGTGGGCACTATCAATTATGAATTAATGAAAAAAATAGGCAAGCGCATATTTTTCTGTTGCCTAGGTTCATCATAAAAATGAATTTCATGTCTCATGGAAGGTGTAGCAAATGCAGCGATGCTTGTTTGCTTCTGTACTCTCATGAGCAGGTCGAATGGGTCGGAGATATCATGTGATGATGCTTACCAATGTACTCAGCACGGAAGAATGAAACAACACGTGCGGTGTTGTAAAATTCATTTGAAAAACATGCAATACAATCAGCTCTTGCCTTGTATTTTGAGAAACGTCAGTTTATTCTGGCTAATTCTGTTTCGAATGCTAGTGCCACGCTTTTGCCATCTCATGTGACAGGGGTATAAGGATTGTCCAAGAAACTCAGAGTAGATGGCAAGGACATGCTAGCAAGCTAGACATAATAAGTAAATGAGCAAGAGATACTATGCATGCACATATATTTTTCTTTTTACTATTTGCTTAGGGCTCAAACAGTGAATCCTTAATGGTGAAGTTCTAGTTGTGTGGAGAAAAAGAAAAAGGAAATTCTGGGGTTTTAAATGCCATAACTACAATCTGGTTAGGAAGTATGTCAGGGTAGGGGACTTTAAATTAATTTTGAGCACCTGGAATTGTTTTAACCTGCACCTTATTCTAATCACACGAGTGGTTTTTCATTTTATTCCCATTGAAATGCAGTCATTGTGATTAGGACTGCGCATGCAACCTTGATCGCAGTAGTTCAACATCATAGTCACTGGGTGACCATGGTAGATGCGTGGAGAAGTTCAGCTGTATAATTTTTCACATTGTATGCTCGTGCAGGCCGAAAAGGGTTAGTGTCTCGAAACTGCTCAGTGGATTATGATGGATGACGAACTGGATGACGCATATTTTTAACAGCCTGATTTTCTTAATGTACCCCAAAAGCACAGAACATAAGCATTTTGGCATTATGTGCACATCAATGCTGCTGCCTTGGTCAAGATTCAACCTGTGACCTCACGCTCGGCAGTGCAACAAACAGCTACTAACCACCATGGCTCGTTTATAGTTCACTACACATGAGGAACTGGTACTTTTTAGATGCGAAGCAGCTTTTGGTCAAGGCTGTGTCCGTTGTCGGTGGTGGCATCGCGCTCACTGCGCATGCGCCTACTCTCTCTCCCACTCTCCTCCTTTACGCACGTGTTCGGTCGCCTTTCTCCTCCCCCGCGCTGCAGCCGCGACGCAGCCTCTCCTCCCACGTGATGCAGCCGCACCGCAGCCAAATACAGCCTGTAACCCACTCTCTCTCTCCTCCCCCATTTCATGTGTATATACGCGCGTGCGCTCGGTCGGCTTCTGTCATTCTCATTCACTCTCGTTCAGATGAGTTGTAATGTCAACGTTGGCGCCACTCGTTCACTTGGCGCTAACGGAAAGCAATGCACAAACACAACGTAATGGAAACTCGGTCTGCGCCCCCAATGCTGCTTCACATCCCTCATGGTCCCTTGAGTGGGAGATAGTGTAATTTTTTTAAAGCATCCCCAACCCTAAAGTAGTAATAATGAAGTGGAATAGTCTTGTATATAAACAGGAACCCAAAGACTTGTAAAAAAGAAAACACTATCAGAACGAGGAAGTACCTTAGATTTCTTCTTATGAGCTGTACTAATGGACATTTTTAGAAAGACATGAGATGAAATGATTACTGATACTAGGATGTTGCCTACTTACTCTGGTATCCATTTTGTGCAGCCACAGCATCAATAACCAATGACACTGACATTTGCAGCTCCAGGATGGCGTGCAGACAATTTTCATCTGATGCAAAATAACGGAAGAGCATGGGCAGTTACTTTTCCTTGTCCTATGCTCAAACTTGCTATAATTAGCAGTGCTTAAACTTTGAGAAAGGCTAAAAAAATAAGGAAGATAAACTCTTTGGATGGAGCATGTGCAGAACAATGTGACCAACAGCTTAAAAACCTTACAGATATAGCCATACATGTGCAGCCTGTGTAAAGTAGCTGCTATTAATTACGTGCTCAGACGTACTTACGTCAAGAATACACATAGGCCTGTTTGAAGTGGGTGGCAAGTAGTGAAATAAATGGATTATCAGTAAAGAGTTAATCTGATAAAACTCAACTACTGCAGTTATATAAAGCAGAAAAAGTGGTTATCGTAGACTAGAGTGGTAAAGCAAACTAATTCATGTAATTCAGCACACATAATGCTATATTTGCAACAACATACAATCAAGTGGATAGCTTGTAAGTTAGGAAGAAGTGAAAGACCATGAGAACTTCCATAATCACGGCAATGACAATGACTAAAAAAGGCAGCTGAATGCCACAAGATGCATGCGAGAGAGATTGGTTCCTTATGAGTTAAAGTAACGCCATAACTGTAAGCCAATATTATACTGTGAGTTATTGTAGCCTTCAAGGCCCCTTTGGAGTATTACAATAAGGGGGAGGACGGGGATAGGCACACATATAAAGACGTTATCTTGAAAATGTTCATAATCTTAAGAAAAATACAACACAATAGATCATGAAGCGATGCAAACATAGAATCTCACATGATCTATAAATCTGAAAGCTATCTAAGTATGAACCTTTAATAAGATGACTATGTTACTGTCCAATAAAATTAATGACGTTAACCTGCAGCAGAAGAATTTAGCACAGAGGTCGCAAACTTAATTAAGCATATCCAGCTTTTTAGGGCCAAGAATTAACATGTCACAGGTTTGATGATCCCTAAATCTGTCACAGCAAACGCAAGATATTTGCAGCACTGCAAAAACATGGGTTCAGGGGAAGCCATGAGTTGTGTTGCTACAGTGGCTACAGAACTTCTAAGTAAAATTTCTCGCCTAGATAAGGAAGTTTCACACATTATCAATGATGAGGAGCATTTTAAGAATAAATTGGGCAATTGCACATCTCAAATATCAGTCTGGTTGCGACTGTATCACTACATGCAGCCTGTCGCTTAGCTCGCATGCATATACTCAGTGTTTTGTCACAAAATACAAATGATACATTCAGAGCTGGAAGGTGCGAAAAATAATGCAAACAAACACGGGTCAATTCACTTCACTGCTGTGAAAGCACAGCAATAAAGTTTAGGAGTAAACAGGGTCACACTATGCTATAATGCAGCCCTGACACCACTGCCAGCATGTCTGTCTGACTAATGAAAATGCCAAAAGATGGCATATGACATTTGTCAAATGTTTAGCTTGTGTTTATAAAAAGTTATATATGCATTAAATATAGAACAAAGTTGGTTAATGTGCCAAACAAAGGTGAATAACACGAGATGAAAAAAGAAAGCATACTACAGAAAATAAAACTAGTTGCAATAATTTTAGAATAATGATTCACGACACACTTACAAATTCACGTAATGAATTAAAGGACTTTGCATTACACCATAAAAATTGTTGGTATAGTATAAATTCATGGCACTGGCACTTTTCTTCATGCAGCTATTCTTATGTATTATATTGTCCCACATCCACATACCTGGCAGTTTTGTATAACAGAAGTGCAAAGGACAAGAAAGTGCAACATGAACGTGTTAGGCTGAGTTTTGGTATATATTTTCTTTTCAAGCAATAAAGCTTCCAGTTGTAAGTAAGCGCTCGTGTTGTGCACTTTTTTGTCCTTTTTTTTTTTTTTCACTTCTGTTATACAAGAAAGCATCATACCAACTAGCTCGCCTCTGTTTTGCTTCATACCTGGCAGACTGTCTTCAGGTCTAGACCCAGGGACATGTAGTTTGCTGTGAACAGTTGCAGGGCATGCAGCAATGTAGCAAGTCCGCCTGTTATCAACAAAAAAACAAAAACAAAGTTGGTTGCAAAAACAATATTTTCAATGTTTCAGTTCCACCTAAAAGTTGAAGCTTTGAGAGTGACAGCAATGTCTTAGTCAACTACTACACAAATTAAGGTTTCTAGTGTGCGTTATTTTTGCAAACATTTGCTTACTAAATTAAATGAACAAGCATAAAGCCACACATGTACAGGCAAACACCAACAAATCACACTTGATATTTACAAACACTCGTTGTTACAATGCTGGCATAATGAATAGTGAAGACAGTGGTGAGTGAACTAATAATTTCAAGTGTGAGTTGTAGTTGCTATGAACAATGAAACATTGTTAGTTGCTAATGTAATTTTCACACTAGACCTCTTTGCTTCGAGCTGCTCTGAAAATAACAAGTTACAATTTAATGAACCTATACAAGCAGGCAAGGCATTGGCAGCCCAGGAGTGCTTACCTTGCTGCTGCATGGTAAAAGTTTCTTCCATGGCGTCAAGTTCTCTGTGCAGACTGACTCGCGTGGCAAAGCAGCATACCGCAAAAGCGATGAGTTGGCACGAACCCATCCTTGAGGCCGGAAAGATCGCTTCGGACTCACAGTCACCGTGTCATCAACAAATTGAGTGATGCACACAGCTGGCCTGACAAAGCATTCGTCAAGTTCTTCCAAGCACTGGAAACGCTGAAAGAGATTAAAATTCTGATGAGACAATTCAATGAATAGTTCAAGAAAGCAGCAGACAAAAAAATGTAATTTCATGGCCAACCATTTGCTAAGTGACAGACCTTCTGCCAACCCTGGCACCTGCTTTATGTAAACTGTGCTGCTGTCCACAGTGGAACAGATGGCTTTTAAAGACAACACTGACCTTGTGTACTCTTAAATAGGAAGTCTCACCCATTTTTCTTCCCTCTCTTTTGTAGATCCATGTACTTGGCAATACATGCCATGCATGAAACAGACGGCTATTAGTTTTGTTCTTTCATGACGGTTCTTTCGTTGCTCCCTCAGTGTAATACTAAGTGCAAACAATTATGAAGATAGCTGTTAATCTAAAGAACACTT